>NC_133484.1:2801454-2846546 GCF_025370935.1 Choristoneura fumiferana
GCTCTGCTTTCAGAGCATGACATGAGTGCGTGTTGAGCTAACTTTGCGGGGGCGGCAGACGTGGGAACTTGCCTTCGAATCCAAAAGCTTAAGGGGTTACTTGACCTGAAAATATTATTTCAAGAACTAAATTATTATTATTATTTTTTTAAAATTTAATGACGGTGGAAGCATTCTACACTTCACTGAACGTAGATATAGTTTAGATATAGTTTAGTGTTTACATCCCTGTATTTTTATTATAATATTTTTTGTATTTTTTTTCTTTAATTGTATAATATAGTTTTTAAGTATTTTATTTGTAATTTATATATTATGAAAAAAATGACTTTCTGCCAAGTTTCTTGCGGCGCATTCTTCTTGGCAATGATGTCGGTTTCGAAAGCGCTCGTAGTTTAAAAAATGACGTGTAAAAGTGCCCATTGCGGCCTATTTACTGATTAAATCATTTGAATTTGAATTTTTGAATTTGAATGACAAAATCTAATCCAAGATGTCCGCCATCTCAAAATGATGAATTTCTTTGCCTGTAGTGTCACTTAGGTATTCTGTGGTCATCTTAATTACGTAACAATCAATACAATTACATTTTTGGGGCTCAGTTTTTCAAAAGAAAATACCGTACATGTACTTCTAAAATCATATTTCCTGTTATCGGGTACAAAGAATACTAATTAATAGATAAGTACCCTATACCCTTAATTAGAATCATTTTGTTGCTGCTAGAAGAAATATTTCCACGAGCTGGCCTGTAAAGTTATTTTTTCTCACGAAAAACTTCATTTTTCATAGAAGTTTTCCAATATCTACGAGTATGTTTTTACCAGTACAGTTCGGTCTTGATATGTTACAAATAGTAGGCAAAGGGAAGAGCATTCATGATTCCGATGTGATCTTTCACTGGATATACGGGCGCTAACCGCTTTATCTCTTGACTAAAACCGCTAAGTACAAGCGTAGCTCGTGGCGAATAAATCACGATTGGCCCGTTGGCCCAGTCATTAGTGGGCGACCACGATCCAGCTCGGATTGAATTGTGACCGTGTTACGTGGGATTTACGTCTATTTCTCTTAGTCGGCTATGTTGTCCTGGTATCTACGTTTGTTTAGCAGCGAGGTGTCTATTTCGTTAGTGCATTTTGGCGTGTTCATTCGTGTGCTTTTGTCAAAGTGATACGCCTCTTTTGCGTTACTAGCCAAAGCAATTTGTATGGAAACAATCCGATTCCATTATAAGATTCAATACCTACTTTATTGCTCTTCCACAATGTATGGTTACAGATGTTACAAAAGGATACGAATGTGATCATCATGGACCCTGTTGGGCACACAAGAGGGCTACTTTTATAAGACAAACTACAGTACAACTAGAATGTATGTCGCTGGGAACTTATCGGTTTTCTTCGTTTTCTAGAACATAACTGACTGACTGACTGAGTTTGTCAATTGTGTTTTGTTTCTTTTCTTTTGTACAATAAAGAGTTTACATACATACATACTGATCTTTTGTTTCGAGTTGTGAACGACATCAGCAAACCAGATTAAGGGGCTGTTTCACCATCCATTGATTAGTGTTAACTGACGGTTAAATGTGATGCCGTCCCCGTCTATTCGAACAAAACAAATAGAGACGGCATCACACCTAAACGCCAGTTAACACTAATCAATGGATGGTGAAACAGCCCCTAAGTGTTTTGAACACGGCTGAACACTGTATTTTAGTCTAATAGTTACTCCCATCCTTCTATGGACTCCTGGTACCTACATATTTATAACGAGTTACTGTTTCGTTAGCCAAAATTGGGTGTCAAATTCGATACCAATTACAATGAGCGGACGCCTCGATTGTTAGACGATTGTCACAAATCTATGATTTCCTGGTACCAGGTAACCGTCGTTAATTGGCCCTGATCTGGTTATCTTTGGTTACCAAGGGGACACAAAATTAGAGAGTGTGTTGCATACCAGTGGATTTTAAGTGCACTTCTCGGCATGACTTTCAAGGAAGATGTCTATCAAATTTCATTATTCGTTATAATAGAATCATTTTTCAGCGAAATGTATTGTAATCAACGGATTTTTTACTTGTACTTTTCTGGTTGTGAGCTACAATGCCACAGCACAGACAGACAGACAAACGAACATTGGCGTTAAACTTATAACATCGCTCTTGTTGTGTCGGGGGATAACTCACTAAAACTTTTAATGCGTCGGATTTGTGTTTGAAAATATCGTTGGTGGTCATTTTATTGTCATCATCATCATCATCCCAGCTTATATACGTCCCTATCGGTACGTGAACACAGGCCTCCTCTCAAAATGAGAGGGTTTGGCCGTAGTTCCCACGCGGACCCAGTGCGGATTGGGAACTTCACACACATCATTGAATTGCTTTGCAAGTTGTGCAGGTTTCCTCACGATGTTTTCCTTCACAAAGCTCGTGGTAAACAAATGTAATTTCGCACATGAATTTCGAAAAACTCATAGGTGCAAGCCGGGGGTTTGAACCCACGATCCTCTACTCGAGAGGCCATAGGTCAAACTAATCAGCCACCACGGCTTTATTGTTATATACTCGTACAGTCAAGGGCAAAGATATCGACACGGCCAAATTTGCAAAAATATGTATACACGGCCTTTATTCTTAAGTGCATAAAGTCGTGTATACATATTTTTGTAACTTTGGCCGTGTCGATTATCTTTGCCCTTGACTGAACGAAAAGGGTTTACTAATGTATCGGCGAAAATTATTTAGCAAATTATTAACTCCCAAACTATTTATCCCATATTTTTATTTAGGCGAAATGTTATTTCCCAACTCAACGTTTCGCACTGATATCATTTCCCAACTAATGATTCGATAAATTATTATTATGCAAATTATTACCTGGAATTTTTTTAAGATGTAATTTATGTTTTCGTCAAATGTATTGATTGGCATACCTTAACTTAGCAACTTATTGAATGGCATCCAACCTACTTTTCTAGTGTCATTTATCCTGGCTGCTATAAAAAAAAACCTCTTCGCTCCCGCCTTAGCCTTCTGAACCTAAACTATCCAAGTCGCTTCTGTTCCGAACCGTCTTGCTCGCTCGCTTCGCTCGCTCGCACAAATCAAATTGAAGTATAACTTTGCAATGTAAAAAATTGCCCAAATGTTATTTGACAATTTGTTATTTGCCTAAGCCAATCATTTGCTACATAATTATTTGCATAAAATTTTGCAATGTAAAAATGTTGCGAAATAAAAAAATGTGTAATAAAGTTATGCCAAATATTAGTTTGCCAAATGAAACTTTGGCGAAAGGTTGGTTGCTAAGTGAAATTTGGCGAAACATATTTCGCCGAAAAGGCAGTGCACCAACGAAAAGAGGCTGATTTGACTTACAATTAGAGATATTTGCTTCACAGTAATAATAAATATGGATGGTATAATGACAATGCGCACCATAACTTTTCGATTGCACCGTTTCTTTGTGAAACTGTTATTTATTTGCAAGCAAGACAGTGGCAATGACAGGATGCACTGAATTGAAGAGGGCGTTAGGAGAAGTCTTCGTTCCATTCTCCATACAAACGTAGCCCCGGTCTCATTTGAAAACTAGGCAACAGAAATAGATGAAATTTTGTAAGTATTGACTAGACGTTGCCTGTGGTTTTTCAGATTTTCATATAAATGTGTAATATCAGAATAACAGGAGCTCAAAAGTCGACAAATCAAGGATGTCAACTTTGCACGAGAATTACAGACTAATAAAGCATTTTTACAAAAATCGAAAAAACCACAGGCATAGAAAATATAATGAATATCTTGATTGTAAAATATCATTGATTTCTGTGCTATACTTTCCGTATAATATGAGTACAACGAAACTCAAAATTCAACCGCCCTAATTTTGAAAGCCTACAGCTATCTCGATATAAATTACGGACGTCGTTGCGGAAGGCATGGGGGAGCGGCTGCGAGCGCTTATGTCACGAGCGATAAAGACAGCAATATCCCAAACGAATACCTAACGCGGCCGCGCGGCCGGCAGGGAAACTCCTCTTAAAAAGAAAGCCAGATGTATTACCGTCTGTATCGTTAAACTTATTGGAACTATTGACTGATGTTCGTTCGTACTTTCATTTATAAAATCTAAAAATAATAAACTTAGTTACAACAAAAGTTATGTTTAGTGGGCGTTTCATGAAATGATAAAGTGAATACAAACTAATGTGTAGTTATTATAACCTTAAGCGATTGTAAATTACTAGCTGTTGCCCGTGACTCCGTCCGCAAAACTTCACTTTCACTGGCGTGTCCACTAGGGTGGGGCTTAAAAACCGTGTTCTGCGCATCATTTGTCATGCATCTGACATTGCATCACGCGCGCAAACCAATCCCTGCTTTGTTTCTGAATTTTAACCAATCAACAAGCAACTCTATTTGCAACCTCAAAAATGATTCGTATTTGAATCATAAGTCGTTTTGGTTCAAAGTATGGTCACTTTTTGTGTGGAATTTGTTCTGAGTTACGCTTCCTGACTTAGTATCATTTATTCGTAGATATCCTGTAAAATTTTACCTATAGCCATATACGCGGCACTGAAATATCATCGGCATTTTGGTTCAAATCCGCTTTGAATTTAATTGTCCATCTGATACAATCACTTTTTTGTGTGATGCCAAAGTTTTCAAAATATCTTGGATACAAGACAATAAAGAATTTAAAGCAAAACAACGTTTGGCTCAAGCCATTAACTTTAATTGCATGGTCAGCTTGGATTAGATACTTAAGCGTGGCAGTTTGATTTCAAACTGGTGCCAAAATGAGTTTATACCCACAATACTGTTGGCACGGTGCCAATATGTTGCTAATGAACGTTAGCTACTTTTTTCTAGTAAGATAGATAGCGCTACTTTTAAAAGACGTTTAAATAATGTACACTTAGAACTAAACGAAAGAAGAAAGAAAGTGTTCCTGACGTGGGACAAAAAACAAACAAACCAAAGGTCTTGCGAACGGCGCTGATCTTCCTGATGATGTGTGATGATGTAGGAGAGCCGATTGTCACCATCGTCCAAAGTGATGATGCTGTAAGTAATTAGTAGTATACGTCTAAGATTCCTTCCGCAGCGAACAAAAGAGCTGATGATCTTGAAACGGCTGAACCGATTTTGATAAAACGTGTCTAAGAACCATCGCTGGAAAACCTGCTTTCAAATTAAAAAAACCGCATTCAAATCGGTCCACCCGTTTAAGAGCTACGGTGCCACAGACAGACACACAGACACACATAGCGGTCAAACTTATAACACCCCTCTTTTTGCATCGGGGGTTAAAAAAAAAGGAAAAATAAAAAAGGAAAGAAAAGAAGAAAGGGAAAGAAGAAAGGAAGAAGAAGGAAGGAAGGAAAGGTGAGCAAAGAAGTTCTTTTAGTTCGTTTACTTATAACTTTGTTAGTACAGATATTGAACAAGTGATAGCGTTGTTTAAATTAAATTTTGCATTATAGAGCACTCATCTCTTACAGCTATATAAACAAAGAAAGCCACATGAACAACAACTCGCCGCTTGCGTTCACCAGCGCCAGCAACTTTCGCGATGGTCGTCAGTCCACTTACTGAAAGACCTGCCAACGCTTCGTCTTCCGGTCCGTGATCACCACTTGGGGACTTTTTTCCCCCAACGGTTATCTATTCTTCGAGCAATGTGGCCCGCCCATTGCCACTTCAACATGAATATTCTTCGAGCTATGTCTGTGACTTCTTCGGCGAATTTCCGTTTTCCAGATTCTATCGCACGAAGAAACTCCAAGCGTACTCGTAGCTCTGTCCAAAAAGATTAGCCTAAATGTATCAATTCAGACTTCTATCCATCCACATACCAAATTAAATCGAAATCCATCTGCCAACTAGACACATGCACACACACACAAGCGCACAAACTTTCGCATTTATAATACCAGAAGGATTCGTTATTTTATTAATTTACTACGGGTGTATGGGAAGGCGATATTGCACTGTACTGTCAGACTTGGATGCAGTGCCTCTTTTAAAGTCGTTATCACGAGGTCATTTCTCTTCCTGTCCGGTTAAATGCCGCCTTTATTAAATTTAGTGCTCTTTTTGTTCTGAAAGGGGTTAGTTACGTATTTAGAATTATCTTTATTCAAGACTAAAGTTTAAAAAATAGGAGACAGGTGGGTTTCATGACAGAACAAAAATAATATTGTTTGTGCTTTTACCTGGATGGATTAAGTCCAATAATATTAGATTGTACAACGAGAGCATAAAACAAGCCATTTTACCTAAGACGTTCATAACCACTTGAGCCGGTACGGTGAGGGTGGATAGACACGTCGAGGGGAAAATGGGTTTAATGCTCGAACTTTACAGTCTGCTTTTCACTTGGACTGCGAGGAAATGAAATAGCAACGAAATAAAAATGAAAGTCGAAACAATTTTATTGTTCACTTACTATATCTTTTATTTTTCATGCATTGCTATATAATTATATTTTTTAGTTTTATTGATTTTTTTGACCGATTTTTAGTTTTATATAAATAAAAAATTATAAAAAAGTAGTTTTTTTCTGTTTGTGGCTGTTGACACCTGATTACCTTGGTCTTAGACGAAGATTTTACTTTATGCACTAGAGCATAAAACGTAATCTTATGTCGCCTAGATCCAGCATAAACACGAACTCTACGAGCATGAGAAGCGAAAAGATTATTTTTATTGAGTTGTGTCATCATCATAACCGTAGGACGTCCACTGTTGGCCATAGGCCTCTCCCGTATTCTTGATCTTTGCTAATCCTTATTAGCCCTGGGACCTTATTAATATTGAGAAAGTATTTTTGGTGGATAATATATTTTTTTTATTTCATCCTCTTTGGCAATGACTGTTAGCGGGAGACTTGATATAAATAACTTAGTGCGGTTTATGATCGGTGCATGCATATCATTGTTCACTTGTGTAATGAGGGCTATCGCGTATGAATTCGCCACTAGAAGTGTAGCGTGAGGTCTCCGAAATGTCAAATCTCATAGTTTTTGGGTGAGCTACGCGGGTTTATTCAAAATTAGAATAATTTTGTGAATATTTTGCAATATCTGAAATTAATTATGGCAAATATGCGTTCCGGGGCAATGAATGCCTGTGTTTTGAGACAGTTTTGTCTTTCGTAAACCTTTGTCCTCCCTTTTTTCCGAACAAAACGGGGACTATGCAACACTGTGTCATGCTCATTATTTTTATGGTACGGTTTTAAGGTGTATTAAATATGATTTTAATCTAAACTTTGTTTTCTCGCCCGTAATAACAGACTTTGAAAGCCATACTTAAAAACCTCACGCAACAGTGCGCCATCTAGTGAGACAAAAAACGATAGCCCTCATTGTCTTCAAAGTACCTACCTACTTATAAAGTCTGTTTTTAAAAGAATTCACTGAAGGTGCACTGGATCACTGTCTCGGGCAAACTGTTCCACTGTTTCACAAATTTCACAATGCGGTTGCCCAGGAAATGGCGCCTGGGGTCGCTTGTACTTGGGGTGCGTATTATTACAGAGTGACCCCGCAGTCTCTCATTAATGCTCCGTGTAAATATGTCACCAAATTCAGGTACATTATAGTAATACTCGTATATATATTTTTTAAATATTATTTTGTTTATAAATTTTTAGACGACCAGATGGCCTAGTGGTTAGAGAACCTGACTACGAAGCTTGAGGTCCCGGGTTCGATTCCCGTGTCGGGGCAGATATTTGTATGAAAAATACGAATGTTTGTTCTCGGGTCTTGGGTGTTTAGTATGTAGGTATTTAAGTGTGTATCTATCTATATAATTATATTTATCCGTTGCTTAGTACCCATAACACAAGCTTTGCTAAGCTTACTTTGGGACTAGGTCAATTGGTGTGAATTGTCCCGTGATATTTATTTATTTAATAGTACTTAACAAACTTTGTTCGCTGTAAATAATTTCATCCCGAAAGTTATGGGTTATTATTAAAGCTTAGCTTTCTGTCCGTCTGTCAATTGTTTTACATTTTTATCTCAAGACTTTTTTTTTTATTCAACTGGATGGCAAACGAGCAAGTGGGTCTCCTGATGATAAGAGATCACCACCGCCCATAGACACCTGCAACACCAGGGGGATTGCAGATGCGTTGCCAACCTAGAGGCCTAAGATGGGATACATCAAGTGCCAGTTATTTACTCTCCACGCTGAAACACAACAGTGCAGGCACTGCTGTTTCACGGCAGGATAAGCGAGCAAGATGGTGGTAGCAATCCGGGGTTTCGTGGTACTAAGTCTGCTTGTCAAGCTTTCAAGTCAAGTTATGAGTTTATCTGTTAAAATTGTTTGATATGAACGTAAAAATAAGTTGCTAATTACAATTTTGACGGTCTAAAGGCCCTTTAAGCCTTGCATTAAGGCTGATTCAAGAAAGATCTCGTTTTACAAAAGTATTTTAACTCATTTCTTACGAAGAAATCTCATTTACAGCTTTCTCCCAGAACTTGAACACTCGACGCGCGACGCCCGGAACTTACGGCTTTGGAGCGGAATCGAACTTCTGTTTTGAAATTTATCTCACTATCCCAACACGTGTCGTATTATAAAAGATAGAAATAAAAAGAATTAATTTTAAATAAGTATTAATAATTGTAAGGTTTAATACCGCACAGTAATTTACCTTAACTCGCGTCCTACTTTTTATACGCCCCAGCCTATATACGTCCCACTGCTGGGCACAGGTCTCCTCTCAGAACAAGAGGGCTTGGGTCATAGTTCTCACGCGGGCCCAGTGCGGATCGGAAATCTCACACGCACCAGGTTTGTGCAGGTTTCCTCACGATGTTTTCCTTCACCGCAAAGCTCGTGGAAAATGTAATTGTGTTGTATTCATCTGTAAATTGGGCCAATCAACTATTTTACCGACACTTTGGGCGTCTCCTGCGTTACCAAAATTGTCTCTGGCTAACGCCAAAAAAACGTACTTCCAACAAGATATTTCACGGTTTAATAGCTTAAACTTACGTAGGATGGCATGTATTCATGTACACTATCTATTAAATTACAGAAAACATATGTTTACTTACAATTGTTTGAAAAATGTCTCGGACAGATTAGTGTCGGTAAAAAAGTTGATTGGCCCAATTAATCTGTTAATTTATTCTTATTAATAAATAAAATTATCAAGATTTTATCGTGTTTGAGTATGGGTGCGTGTATATGTGTATGTGTGTGTGTCTCAATGACGTCTCAGTTTCATCATAATTATGTTTTAAGACCTGTACAATTCCATGGTTGCAATAAAGAAGAATTGAAAATTGAGAATTGTTTAGTATCATTAAAAACGAAACGACTCAATTTCCATTTTAAAAAATTTTGAGAAATTTCTAAAACATTAAAGTTTACGAAGTAACAAAATATTTAGCCTTTCGATTCTTGGTTTACACACTACCCCGTCAGTATTATCCTTACTTTGTGAGCCTTGGCAGTGCTATTAGTGTATGCAAAATATTGGTAAAAACGAGCAAGGGCAACAGCTCTTCAGGAGAAAAAAAAAGCTTTTTAGTGCACCCAAAAGCCGTGTATTTTTCACTCTATTACGTAATTTAATTTTAATTTTTATTATTTTTTGTTAAAGTCTATTAAGATACAGATGACGGACCAATATCGAAACTGTACTTATTTCTATTCAAAGAGAATAATATGACTGTTCATATGACAAACAAAAAGATAACGGAGATTTAGGCCGTCTTGCAGGAAAAAATAAATCTAGATTTAGTAGTTAGTCCTGGCTTAAGCTTGACAGTTCCATACAATTTGACACTACTAAACTGAGCTTAACGCTAACTCGAGATTTATGTGTTTCCAGCAAGTAGCCATTAGTAATAACCCGTAGGGTAGGTAACTTTCACCACGGAACTCTAAATTAAAATCGAGTTCAAAGGAGTCGGTTACAAACAAAACATACAAATAAACATACAGGTGAAGCTAATAAAAGCGTGGTAAAAACGAAATAATCTTGCACTCATTTTGGTTTAGCCAGCGCCAAGCCTTCTCAAACTAGTACTCAAGAGTCAAGTGTTTTGGTGCTAGAGAAACCTAGTACCAACTTAGTATTAAAAGAAGTGAGCCAAGTACCTCATCGAAATGAGTACTGCCTTTTAGCTGCGATTTAAAACCGTTCTGCATGTGCCAATTATGAACATGAAACTACCGTGAGACTCAGTCATTAAATGATATTGTACCGGATAACTCACGTCTTAAATCGAGGTTAGCTCGACTTGTTTCGAGCTAATTCGTGGCCCTTCCTCCTAGGACCAACGTGACACGGCGGCTGCTTACAACACGCGCACTGCGCGCCACCGATTTTCGCGATTTTCTCTGAAAACATTTTTTTTTTGAACTTTCATAAAACAAACCTAACTTGTGTTCTTTATAACCATAAGAAAATACAATGGGAAAAAAAATGGTTTCGGAGAAAATTGAGAGTGCAATGTTGTGGGGAAATGGTGTACTCACAATTTTAATAATATGCTTGCTTCGTTGGGTTTCAATGCTTAAGAAAACACAAAAAGAGTTTAATTTTACCTCCACGTGTGAGAAATTACTAAAACATATTATGTTATCAGATTATACCAACTCGTGCCTTATTCTTAATTTATTTTAATACTCGATTATACCCGCGGTTTTGCATCCCGCGACCATTGGGTCCGACAATTGAATTTTAAATTTAATTAATGAACTACTTAAGTGCGAATTCTAATCACTCAGAGAGTTAGACATAAACAACTCATCTGCACCCACTCTTTGCAGGTAGAGTCGCATTTACATACGATACCTATATACACGGACCTAAATACTACAACTATTTTACCAAATTTAATTAAATTGGCACCACAATTTTATTGTTTCTTGATTTTGTGTTTATAATAGACATCACAATTTTTTTTTTATTTATTTTAAGCGATATTGAAGTAAAGCCGTGGTGGCCTAATGGTTTCACCTCTCAAACAGAGGGTCGTGGGTTCAAGCCCCGGCTCGCACCTCTGAGTTTTGCGAAATTCATGTGCGGAATTACATTTGAAATTTACCACGAGCTTTGCGGTGAAGGAAAACATCGTGAGGAAACCTGCACAAATCTGCGAAGCAATCAATGGTGCGTGTGAAGTTCCCAATCCGCACTGGGCCCGCGTGGGAACTATGGCCCAAGCCCACTTGTTCTGAGAGGAGGCCTGTGCCCAGCAGTGGGACGTATATAGGCTGGGATGATGATGATGATGATATTGAAGTAGACTGAGAAAAGAAATATTTTCAAAAATATTATTATTAAATGTCGTATTCACTTACATGGTCCGGTCTAAATAATACCTACAACAAAACAATTTATCTAAGAACCTTTAAATATAATATAATAATAATTTATTCATAAACCATTGCGTGTTACATTTAATTGTGGCTGGAGCCTCTTTTTAGGTAAGAATATACCTGTAATAAGAGCCTCCGCAAGATAAAAACACAATAAATACACATATTTCTTCTTATTACTTATTTACTATTGTTGAGCTTGACAACCTTATTATACCTACGCTGTGTCTTTCTGTAACCGCTATATAAATAATAGCAAAATGAGTTTTTTGTAAAAGTTTAATTTTTAATACAAATGTTTTTTCATCACACTTGCTCGTCAATGATGTTATTCCATGCCTGTATACTAAAGGACAATGGCCTCAATCGTTCCCGCGGGAATTATGGATTTACGTATAGTTTTTCTTCTCAAGGGAGTTATGACTTTAGTTTTAAAAAGTAAGTAGGTACGTCATTTCAGACTAAAGAGGTTTCAAGTCAGCCAACGTTTTATTTACATCCTTAAAGCTTAGCTATGTATAAACCAATTTTGCACCATATTTTTTTTCCACTCATCATGAATCTTCGTTATTTTTATATTTTAAATGTATACCAAACTGTTTTGCAATAATTTTAGTAAATATTTTTTTAAGCGTATTGGAATAATTAGCTTAGCATTATCTATGGTAGACGATTCAAAAAAAGTGACAATCAGGGGGGCAAAATAGTTATTTTATGCGGATTTTTTTATAATTCTAATTGCTTTTTAATTAAAAAGCAATGTTTTTAAGTTACGATAAAGAATTTAAAACCGATGTCAGAGGAAACATAATTTTTAACATTGAAGAGATGCACACAAACTCACAAAATTTAACGTTATACTATATTAGTAGTAAATAGGATTATTTAAACATTTATTTATTTGTTGTTTTCATGCCAAATGTAAACATAGAGGAGTCAGTAAACCTAAAACGTCGAAAGTAATTATTACTCAAAGTTAATTACTTCAAGTCATTACCTGCCCCAATGATTAATTACTTTCTCAATACCGCGTAAAAGACTGACGCGCAACGCCAGACTAAATGGCACCGAAAACGAATAGAAAAACAAATTAAATACATTATTTACAGCGTCATCAATAAGAAATCACATCAGCGCTTCGTGAGATTTTCATAGAATATTCTGGAAAGTTTTCTATAGGATTAATGCATAAGCGGGAGCGAGTTTAATAAATAATAAGTAAATAAATAAATAATATATAAATAGTTAGTAAGTGCGAGTGCCATTAACAGGGTTAAAATGTGACTCAAAGTCAAAGTCAAAGTCAAAATATCTTTATTCAATTCAGGCCATAACAAGCACTTATGAATGTCAAAAAAAACCACCACCGGTTCGGAAAAACCTCTGCTGAGAAGAATCCGGCAAGAAACTCAACGAGGTATATAATAATAATAATAATAATAATAACTAAAGTTATTGTTACACTTAGGGGCTGTTTCACCATCCATTGATTAGCGTTAACCGACGGATAAATGTGATGCCGTCTCCGTCTATTCGAACAAAACAAATAGAGACGGCATCACACCTAACCGCCAGTTAACACTAATCAATGGATGGTGAAACAGCCCCTTAATAAAATAGAAACTTTAAGTTAGTAAGTTAACTTTGTTTTAGCGTAGGTACCCTGCTTGTGTAACCATTATATAGTCAGGGGCACAAAATTTGGCCCACGCTCCATAGAAAATCACCTATTACTGCATACATTTGTGGGTCAGATTTTTGCCGCTCAGTATATTATATATCTATCTGATTGTTGGCAATAAACGCATTTTCTTTCTTTTTATAAGTGGGGACAAAACTTTCGTCGAATTGGTTGACACTTATTATTTCGTAGCTTAAAATGGTTTTAAGGAAAATTTTGATGCACTGTTATTTTAAATGAAGTGATAAGTTGTTAAATTAATAGTGTGTCCCAACCAAGTAGGTAGATATTAGCCCTTTATTTATTTTTTGTTTTTTAATTTTATACTCACATTAAACGTGTCCCATTAAAATTACCATCTTCATAGTTTTTTCGTTTATCGCTAAAAGCAATTGCTTGATCAGTCAAATTATTCATCATCATCATCCGACCGACCGATATTAGACGACCGGATGGCCAAGTGGTTAGAGAACCTGACGACGAAGCTTGAGGTCCCGGGTTCGATTCCCGGCCGGGGCAGATATTTGTATGAATAATACGAATGTTTGTTCTCGGGTCCTGGATGTTTAATATGTAAGTTAAGTATGTATTTATCTATATATAAGTATGTTTATCCGTTGCCTAGTATCCATAGTACAAGCTTTGCTTAGTTTGGGACTAGGTCAATTGGTGTCAAGTGTCCCATGATATTTATATTTATTTATTTATTTTTATCATCATCATCACATCAGCCGAAGAGAAGGCCTGTCGCGGTAGCGGAGTAGCAAGTTTCGTTTAAGGTATTATCATTGATGTGGACCTCTGCGAAGTAACGCCTCGATCAATCCATTCTTTAGAAACTTTAACACTCCCGTTTGTTTTGACCAAACGTAACGCTGTCACTTGTCAATTAGCCCAAAACCTCATACAACCCCCGAGCGGGTATTAATAAAAAGTTTTTTCGTGTAAATAAATAATTCAGGAATATCACGACCGCGGCCGGGACGCCAGGATTTTTTCAACTTAAATAACATTAAGACTCAAAATGAACCGTAAATTGTAACTTTTATCGTTAAATCTTTGATGTGAGAATGCGTTTGTTCTTCCAAAGGCACGGGAAACCCAAAATAATGTTTTACTCTGGCTTAAAGTTATTCAGCGGGAAAGTTAATAGAAGCATAATGTTATGAAGCTTCTGAATAAAACTTAAATGAATACGAGCGAGCGTATATTTAACTTTTTTATTTGAAAAGCTTAAATCCCGTACGTATGATACGGTATTATAATGAAGCTGAATGATGAGTCATATATTATCTTCATCATCATCAGGCCTACGCGTCTGTTCCAGACGAATTTTGGCGTGGCGCCTGTACACAACGTCTTTGGTCACTGACCCCCGGTTTTACGGTCGGTCGGTCGGTTTCAATTTAGGTTTTACGGGATGACCGTAAAAGTAAAAAATTTGGAATTGAAATAAAAAATACAAAAAGACTCCAAAAAACCAATCTTAATTTGATTGCTTAATAACGATATCTCTTGTCCGGGTGAGCGGTTAGTTCCAATGGAATGCCGAAAGTTTCTCGATGAGGGCTACGGTATAGATGTCGCTTGCGTCACTGCTTAAGTGGCTAAATAATGAAACAAACAAGCTGAGATATGCGGTGCATAGGGGAAATTTGTGTCTGTACCGTTGACCAGCAGTGGTGTAGCGGTATAGCACGCGGTACGGAATACCGAGGACCTGGGTTCGATTCCCAGTGCTGGTCTTATTTTTGTGGATTTTCTGTGCATCTATATTTCAGTTTGTATTTTCAATGTAGCGTCATACTAAAGTTACAGTTATATCGATGACTACAATATGTCCATTTTGTTTGTTGATAGAGGGAAAGTTAGGCTTTACCTTTTCCGGTTGTGACTGCTTTATGCAAGCCACAAATCAGTAGGGAAGGTGCAATTTGCTTATTGCTTCTGTCAACGTTCCCTCAGGAAACACAATTATGAATTTTCATTTGAGCCGTTGAAAAGTGTTGTCTCCTGCCTTAGGGTGACGACTTTTGCGCAAAACATTGATGTGTTGTTAAAGTAAAACTATAATTCACACATAACTAAACCAAATACTTATCTAAACTTTCACAAATAAAAAAATATTCGTAAAGGTAATTCAAAAAAGTAGAGAAGTTACTATTATTACTCAATTTGAGATTCTTTAGATATTTTTTCTTCTTGGAAAGATGCCAACCGCAAGCATAAAACACCAATAGCAAGAAGCAGCAACGCTTTTGGCTTCTCCAACCGATTAGGACTATCTCTTTGAATTCGCTTCCAAACCCGGCTAGTGCTCTGTTGACAAATACTTTCCCCATTTACGCCAGAAACCAATGATTCCTCTGTGTATTTTACAGCATGGACACTTGACTGTGAGGAGTAATCGAGTTGACTGCAGGAGTTATGAAGAGAGGGCGCCGCGGCGGCGCCGGGCCGGATATCATCCCCCCTGCGGATACGGGCGTAGAGATAGCAGAGAAGAGAGAAAAACATTAAGGTAATAAAATAAATAGGTACAGATTCCCTCTTTCTTGAGTACACATAGTAGACAAGACACAAAACTATATTAGACTACAACAATACAGCCCTCCTAAGCCGAAAGGCGCTATCTAAAAAAAAAACACTTTTGAGTTATTATTACTATTGTGTAGCTTAAAACATTCTGCATCGCATGGTGTAAATGACAGAAAAGCTTTTATTTTGGGATAGCCCCTTTCGGCTTAGGAGGGCAGAATATGTCTACGACATGATTTTCGTTTTCTCATTATTATTTGAAGGTCTAAAAATACATTATTTAATTACTTATTAGATTATTAGTCAGGAAACGTTCCTGACTTATAATCGTAATTTGAACTTCTTCATTGTAATTTTTAAAATTTGTCTCGAGAGCTGAAGTATTATTATCACTATAGGAATGTCGTTTAAATAAGTTTTGTGCGTTTGATTTCTGAGAGCAACACAACAAACATAAAATAAACTTTGGTACCGACTTGATTTATAAAAATCTCAAATCTTTCTCTGCCAACGCTACCAAAGAAGAACTCATTCTAAAGATCTTCCGATGAACTCACAAAAACTTATTTGAAGGAAGCTAGGGAGTACTTTATTTTTATGCGGCACTATTGTTTAGTCATTTCTCATTTGGCTCAGCATTGCCCGCTTTATATGTTGCTTTATGTGATCTATTTATTGCCCCGTCTTTATCTATTTTGTTTTCGACTCGATCGCTGTTGCGAAACGATGGGGGTTTTATGTATGTATTTTTGATAGTACATATTTGAATGTATATAAAAATAGATAAGTTTGTCGTTTTTGATGATCTTTTTTGTGCTATTTATGGTATTAGTGACATACACTTAAGTATTATACTTTCTATTGACGAATCCTTGTGATGATCTTTGGTAGGTATGTATTTTGATAAAATTTAAAGTTTTTTAAATTTAAACTTCTTATTCTTGACCGATTACACATAAATTATATTTTCCTTCTTAAAACTTATAAAAGTGACAGATAAAGACAAACGAATTTTAACGAACAGCATGTTAAGTTACATTTATGAAACCCTGACAATGGTATATTATGCAGACACACAAGCTAATTTAAACTATGCAGTTACAGTGTGGGGTAATGGGGCTGGAATTCAGAGTGTACTTAAGCTGCAAAAGAGATCGATCAGAATTATGAATAACTTACGCAGCCGTGATTCGGCTAGACCTTACTTCCAGAAGGATCATATAATGACGGTTATCTCATAATTCATATATAATAGCATGTTAGAGATTCACAAAGACAAGGAGAATATGAAAAAAAGAAGGGACATTCATAAGTATAACACAAGGAACAGAAATAAATTATGCTTTCCAAAAGTCAGATTGGCGAGATATTACAAACAAGGAAAACCCATTAAGCTAAGTATGTACAATATGCTACCGTTTTGACAGGACTGCCACTGATGGATTTTCAAAGAAAAATTAAAACATTCTTCCAGAATAACGCCTTCTACTCAATACGAGTTCATAGACTATGTAAAACTTCCTGCCACAAAAAAATATTTATAATTTGTTTTAAGATCATAAAATCTAAAGTGATAATGAAATTGAATGCATGTTAGATAGTGTTCTCAATAATGTACATAGATACAATGACGGGCTAAAATGTTGATTACCTACTTGGCAAATAAATAATCTGAAACACGGAATTTAAAAACTAAAGGACACGCTGTAAGGTTCTTTAAATAACCCAGATTCAGGTAAGATGACAGCCGTTACTTGAATATAAATTGTCAATTTCGCAAAAAATATATTCTAATTGCTAATAATACCAGGCAGTATTTTTACGTCACCGAAAATTAACAAATTTATTTACTCCAGTAAGTAAATTAATGTCAGCACAAAATAATTCAAAGTTAACTAAATAAAAATACTGGAATAGAAATATAATTGAAGGTAGTGCTGGAAATATTCGCGGCGGGGTCGCTAATGAAACGCGATTTATCATTCCCGCTGCCAAATAAAACCTTGGGATAGAGGTGGGGCGCAAGCGTTAGGAGAATGGGGTATGGATGAAAATTTTAGAAACACTTGAAACTTTTTTATCGATAGGAATAACCTTTCTAATGAACAGAAAAAAATATCTGATTTTTAAGTAGCATCAATTAATTAAAAAAAATTAAAGAGTTTTCTTTACCGCCAAATTACAACAGTCCGGTCGGTTACGGGTTGTTCCATAGTCCAGAATAAAAAAATATTAAAATGAATTTATGTGTATTTGATTCGATCGTTTTGACAGGTGACACTCTTTACCAAAGAGCACAAACTTACAAAGGCATATTTCAAGATTCCTGGTCTCCGCTCTAGGCTCCACGGTCTGTCTGGCCATTTGTTACGGGACCTATTTGAACTGTTATAGTTGCGTACTTACTCCGCGGGCTCAGCGACCCGAAGTGTATCTTGGACTTCTATACGAGTTGGCTGGCGCCTTTTGGAATAAAATGAACTGATTTTTTTTTGTTACAGGACGCTGAATATTTCTGTAAATAGTTGCGTACTTACTCCACGGGCTCAGCGACCCGAAGTTTATCTTGTACTTCTATACGAGTTGGCGCCTTTTGGAATGAATTCCTCTGTTTTTTTTTTAATTACAGGACGCTAAATATTTCTGAATTGTAATAGTTATACGTACGAATACTTACTCTGGTAGCTTAGTGACCTGAAGTAAACGTTGGTCTTCGATACGAGGTGATGCCTTGTATTGGTTGGCATGCGTCTCAGTACAACGAAGATATGAGTTCAATGGCTTTTTATAATGGCATCACTACTTATGTGTTTCTCTACCTGTGTAATGTGTTACTGCTGTCATAAATAAATTATTTTCTTTCTTTCTTTCAATCCCCATCCCTAACTCTATGCTTCTGATGCTTTCTATGTGCACACTATTTTCCAAGAAAGGTGCATTCACCATGACCCCGAGGATTTGCCATTTCACCCGTCCATCTCATTGGTGGACGTCCTACGCTACGCTACGCCGATCCGGGGTCTCTATTCGAGCACTTTTCGAGAATTTTCATTTATCTTTTTTTTTACATTTTATTTTTTTGTACCGCCGTCAAACTACAACTTACAGTTATCTACTGTTTATAGGAATTATAAAACTAATTTAACAAAGAATTGTTTTTTAATTGAACGACACCGCTTTCAGTTGATGTCTTGATCACAGCTAAGACGTGAATTCACAGAGCTCGCTATAACTTTAATTAGACGCTGCAGAAAACAAACCGGCGTCGGACTTTAGAAAAATACCCGACACGAAACAGTGCACTCTTGATTATCGTGGGCGTTAGAACTCTGCTGGAAATTTGTTAAAGTATTTTAACTCTGAGTGGACGAGAGATACCTATTATTAAAATTTGTTTGATGTTTACTTGGTCAACAAAAAAATTATTCCCTAGCATTTTTTTTTCTATTGCAAACAATGAACCGAGTTGGTCACGTAAAGTTCTATATGGACTTGTTTACTGAAAGGATCTATCTTTTGGTTGCTTTTTATAAGCTTTTACTCAGCTTGTTCTGTTTGTTATTGTTTTTTGATAGCTTCAAATCTTGCAAGTTTGTTTTCATCACTTCTAATGGTTGGATTGACTTGAAATAAATGGGTTTGATGCCAATGCAAATACAATTAAGGAAAAGTACAGTCAGCAAAAAAACGTAATGAAAATGAAATTTTGAATAAATGGATTTTTTAAGTCCTATTACTCACTGTTACTATTACCACAGAGGCTATTACATAATTTTATATAGGCTTTGCTTTTTTATTGATGTGTGCTTCACGTATCACATTTCCTTGTCCCAACGATTGATGTATAACAAAAAAATGCTAAACACTCAAAACTGCGCACAAAATCTTTTTTTAATTTTTTATTTCTTCATTTTAGCCATTTTTACCGCTCAAACAATCGAGCTCATTGTTCTGTCTAGTAATTTTGCTCTGCAAACTCACATTGCACATAAAAGCAAGTTTTCTTCAAGAAAATATAGGAAAAGGACACTGGCCCTCACGTTCCTTCACCGATCCCATCTCAGCTAATATTTACAACAAAACTCAATCACGCGCCCAGCACGTAAAGGTATATTCCTCATTTGTCCTTCCGTTCGCCCCGTCATGGATCCTATTTCTACAAGCGATTATTGGCAGGCAATATCGAAGGGGCACGTGTGGCGCAGCCGGTGCAGCCCGCGTGACCCGGGCTAACGTATCGGCTCTGTTTTTTTATGTTTGTCAGAGCCTGTGGGTAAAGTGTGGAGTCATTTGGGTGTAAAATGTTTAAGGCGTTGTTCAAAAGATGTCTTCAAGTTCTGCAAATAGTGTAGGTTTTACTTTAACATAAAAACTACCGTGAGACGCACTCATAGTAACATCGAGGCTTTCAAGAAAAGGGTCAATACACTTAATACTTACTTAAAAAGCCGGCAACAGTCAATGAACTGTCCTGTCACTCTAGACCAATGACTTTCTTCAACAGGGGGCCTACCATGATCTTTTCATAAACGATCCAAACGCAGAGCAGCTCAATTTAGGCACCTAAACTGAATCGTCGAAATTGGTACCACGACGTTTATTTCTCAGAGCTGAGTCTCAATGGTTTACAAGTGAATGAAAGAACGATATTGTCTCTGGTCCGAAACTGAAACGCTCAGTCGCGAAAGGGATGCCGCTATATGCAAACAAATTGTATACTAAAACCCCTTTTTTTTTGGAAAACCATAACTCTATGTCATTCCGTGTTCTTAGCAACCGTTGTGTTGATTACAAATAAAATGTTTACGCTGTCACTAATCCACGAGTCTCTTTTCTCACTGAAAAATTAGTGTTATCAATGAGAAGTTAAGAAGCACAATGTCGTGAGTACCTATGAAAAGTTATAAAACTTGAATAAAAGTTTAAAAGTTCTTGAAATTTAAAAATATTCCAAGTAAAACACTTAAAATTCCAAAAGAATTGACAGAACGAGTAACTTATACTGAATCGCTAAATTTGACACTGAAGCGATTCAATGCCCACTCAAGTTAAGCGTCATGGTACGAAAACCGCTTGAAGTGATTGAATGGAAATGTCTGTATCGCTGTCGCTGAACCGTGCTTGAATTGAAGCGCAAAAGTAACGTCGTGGTACGAAATAGCGATGCAGTTCAGTTTAGAGCCTAAACTGGATGGTATTAAGAGAGCGTGGTAGGCCCCCAGTGGTGTGGCAAAAAGGACTACGAATTAACATGTCAAGCTAGTCGATTCAAGACGTGACTTATCTGTTTAATTATAGAATAGTATTTTGTAGTTTTGCCCTTTAAGTTAGCATCAAATGTTCCAAAAGCTGTTAGTCAATTCGCCATCAGAGAAAAAGGAATGTTTATCATAGCAATGTGTTGTATTTCATTCAATTACTTTTAACCACTTTAGTTTTATTGTAATTAATTTTGCGACTAGTGTCTTGTTATATCGCTCCACTGAGTTACTTTTTGACGAATATTTTCGCTGCCCTGAATTTTCCAGCAGTCTTTTATCTACTCTTATTCCAATAAAACCCGGCTCCACAAAACTTTTCTAGCGCGCGCCTACTAACATCTAAAAAGTTAAAAAGCTTGCCAAGTCCTATTCAAAACAGACGCAGACACATGTTCGGTTAACCCATAAAAAATACACAAGTCCCAAACTAAAACTACAAACTCGCAAACCGCTGATCGCAAGTTCATAAATAAAGGGGCACGGAAGTTGTCGCCAAGTCCTGGTTACATCGGCATATGATTCGCGGCCGACTAAGCAATCAAAAGTTGTACGCAACGAGGAATATATGGAGCTTTACAGTGGCGTTATTAAATGCTCTAAGCAATGCATCATCATCCCAGCCTATATACGTCCCACTACAGGCACAGCCTCCCCTCAGAATGAGAGTTGGGCCTACTTCCCACGCGGCCCAGTGCGGCCTAAGCAATGCATTGTTAAGGAAATGTTAATATTTAATGTGGCAGTGTAGAGCGAGATGCGCAATGATCTGATAAAGCCGGTACAAGGGGGGGTAAAAAAGCCGTGGTGGCCTAGTGGTTTGACCTATCGCCTCTCAAACAGAGGGTCGTGGGTTCAAACCCCGGCTCGCACCTCTGAGTTTTTTCGAAATTCATGTGCGGAATTACATTTGAAATTTACCACGAGCTTTGCGGTGAAAGAAAACATCGTGAGGAAACCTGCACAAACCTGCGAAGCAATTCAATGGTGCGTGTGAAGTTCCCAATCCGCACTGGGCCCGCGTGGGAACTATAGCCCAAGCCCTCTTGTTCTGAGAGGAGGCCTGTGCACAACAGTGGGACGTATATAGGCTGGGATGATGTACAAAGGGGGTGCAAGCCGCTTCCAACCGAAGCACCTGGAGGCGTATGGGGGATGCATATGTCCAACACTGGACGTCCTATGGCTGATATGATGATGATTAGTTTAATCTATTACATTGAATAGTCTTAATAGTGATAGTAGTAGTGTAGTAGTAGTATTGTAAAGGTTGCCTGGGAGAGATCGCTCTGAAGTATTAAGTTGAATTTGTTGTTATTATGATTTATTATTATCCGACACCAAGTTAAATGGGGAATGTCTGAAAAATTTAGAAACGCGTTCTGAAACATTTAATATCGATAGGAATAACCTTTCCAATTATCAGTTTTTTTTTTGCAGGTGGTAGGACCTTGTGCAAGGTCCGCCCGGATTGCTACCACCATCTTGCTCGCTAATCCTGCCGTGAAGCAGCAGTGCTTGCACTGTTGTGTTTTGGCGTGGAGAGTAAGACAGCCGGTGAAACTACTGGCACTTGAGGTATCTCATCTTAGGCCTCTAGGTTGGCAACGCAACTGCAATCCCCCTGGTGTTGCAGGTGTCTATGGGCCGGTGGTGATCTTTTACCATCAGGAGACCCACTTGCTTGTTTGCCATCCAGTCGAATAAAAAAAAAAGCATCAATTAATTAAAAAAAATTAAAGAGTTTTTTTTACCGTCAAATTACGACAGTTGTTCCATAGATAGTCCAGAATAAAAAACATTAAAAAATAATATATGTCTCTTTGACTCGATCGTTTTGATAGGTGACACTCTTTACCGGGCCGAATAATACCTACTGACAGGAAATACCGACCATGTTTTTCATGTACACGCCCATAAAAACTGACATGAGCTTGATGGAGGGTCTGATTCAATATGTTGAAAAAACATGACATTATAATCGGTTCTCTTTCGTTTGTCCGAATTTCATATGGCCGAATGTATCTTTTTTAAAATTTTCATTTGCCATAAAGTAATTTCATTCTGTAATAGTCATTTTTTCAGAGTTGATATTAAACTAACCTAATCTAACCTACTGCATTTTATATGATGACATTTAAAAAAATCCTGAAAACAACACGGTTCTATATATTTTATGGCAAACGTTGGTATGGCAAGTGAAATTCGGGCAAATGAAATTCGAGCAAGTAAAAGTAAACGATTATAATCTTAATTTATTTCTCTTTTCACCTTCAATCCTCTTAAAAATTCAAAACAATCCTTTTAAAAAACATTACTAACGATCGTTTTTGTCATTCAACGCTTTTTAGGGTATCGTAGGCATAATGATAATGAAAATAATTTTCATTAAAATCGAGCGTCCCCCCCCCTCTAAAATCTTAACCGGTGAGTGGAAAAATTAAAAAAAAAATCAGGATGTTAGTGAGTATATCAAACTTTCAAGGAAAACTATAACGGCTCAGTTTGCTTAAAACATATTAGTAGTTTTACTCTTAAATAGCAGCAGGTATACAATATACCTAAACTTGGATGATTCTGTATAAGATACGAAATCCTTAAAGAAATATCACTTAATTTTTTCATAATGGCTACGGAACCCTATTTTGGGCGTGTCCGACACGCTCTTAGCCGGTTTTGTATAGAGGTCAAGTGTCAATATATTCGATGACCCGTAGCCGATACAAAACGTATTGGTTCTATTGCTCTTAACTCAATGGCTGGCGTAGCAGGGGCTACGACGTGCTACGCCGTAGCATTGTATTTGAAGAGGCTGTATTGACCAGATAGCCTTGGTTATAAAATACGAGTTTATTTCAAAGCCGTTTTAAAATTATTGTGGAATATTCCAGTCTTTTCGTCCAAATTACCGCAGTGTTTGAAGTCAAAAGTTTGACCACTGTGTGTTGCCAGGAGCGTAATAATTTAACTGATAAATGCACCTTATATTTTTTTACCCACAACCCAATTGTATAAGCGGTAATTTTCGCCAGTGTAAAGCTTTTCTCGCGACGAAACGAATGCTTTACAAAAAAGCTATAGTAAAGTTGTCATGCAAAAAGTCAGTTATTGTGCCTCGGGAGCCATCCAACTACGCTAGTTGCGGAGTTCTGATTCCGCAGTTTGACAAGTATTTTTTCCGCTAAACTAAGCAAATAGTGTGTGATATGTAATTCTACGTATCCATACTAATATTATATATGCGAAAGTGTGTGTGTTTGTGTATTTGTAAGTTTATCCGTCTTTAAAGATAGTTTATGGGCCAAAAAGTGGCATAGCGACGGTTAAGAATCAATAACACCTAACTATCATTCTAAAAGATGGTAGATAGACGGTATTGGTTCTTAACCGTTGATAGGCTACTTTTTATCCCGAAAAAATGCAGTTCCTGAGGGAACAGCGCGCGATAGCTGAATTCCACGTGGGCGAAGCCGCGGGCAAAAGCTAGTGTGCAAATAAAATTGCCATTGGAGCCGAAAAGTTCGCGAATGGAGACGCGGATTAACAAGCGCAGAGTAGGACGTCCACCAACGAGATGGATGGATGACCTGGTTAAAGTCCCTGGTTCATGTGGCATCTAAAGGACGCTACCAACAGAAACAACTGAAGGTCTACTGGTGAGGCCGATGTCCAATAGTAGACGTCCTACGGTGATGATGATGACAAACAAAATACACGTTAATCTGTCACTAAACGATAGGATAGCCTAGTGTAGAACTTAACTACGAAGAGCTAATAGTACATTACTGTAGAGGCCGGGAAGTAGGCAACCCCACGTTTCAGCCGAGGCTTGTATAATGCTTTTCTCAAACATGACATGAAATAAAATAAAAAAATAAGAAATCAAGCATGTCGGGACGCTAGTCTGGTCGCCCTGTTGCGTGCGCGCGTGTCGCGCTGGCTGCTGGCGCGGCGGCTGCGGAGCGGGTGCTGTTGGCGTGGGCCGTGCCGGAGAACGCGGGTTTGATTTAACAAAAAAATTTAACCGCCGAAAAAACTGAAAAGCAAGAAATAATACCTGGTACCTAGATTAAGGTCAAAAAAGGTATTAATTTTTGCTTTTCGGTTTTTCGGCGGTTAAATTTTTTTGTTAAAAAGTTTTTATTTTATACTTTTTTCCACCCTTGGGTGTTTTTTCCCAAATGTATATAATACGACTTCAAGGTATACCCTATCTATAAAAAAGAATTATGAAAATCAGACTACTCTGTAAAAAGTTATGCCTGGTCATATAGTACAATCAGCGGCTGAACAATCAATCATCCCCTGTTTTCCTACTCTTAGGATAGGAATATTTTTTCCAAATTTAAACGGGACCACTCTCGGGGTATGCGCTTTCCAATAAAAAAAGAATCATCAAAATCGAACTACTCTGTAAGTTATGCGTGGTCATACATAATATATATATATATATATGTGGGAATGAGGGTGGATTAATGTTAGAATGATTTGATGTAAACGAGCGACCGAATGACTGAAGACTAATGTGGAGTGAATGAGACGAGCGAATGAGTAAAAGAGTGTGAGTTACGATCGGGTGAGCCTACGTGCTAGTTGTCTTTTCTGTTTTCATTGTTTTTTTACGTATTCAGTAGTTTAATTTTTAATAAACTTTTTCTTATTTTATTTCGAAAAGTTTGTTTTCCTTCGCACGATCCCACATTTTTGGGGGCTCGTCCGGGATCAGAAGGAAAAAATTAAATCGTGGATACGACGACGGACTGGTGTGCTACGTGGTGTAACGAGGCGGTTACATTTCGTGTTGTGGCGGTTGCTATTTACGACGGGCGGCCGAAATAACGACGAAGACGAGTTTCTGCTGGCTTCGGGAGTAAGACGGTGGCTTCTGAGCGGCGAGAAACGGCACATCGGAGGGATGGAAACAGATAGGATGTACGACGAGTCAGCTAGCGAGGCTCCGAGTGGAGGTGTGGATGAGGCACCGAGACTCAAACTCCGGACGACGACGAATACGACGACGACGACTGCAAGGGCAACTGACGTGATGATGACGTACGACGGTAGTGAAAGCCTGCAGTATATTGACGACCTAATAAACAAATTTAGCGCGCAAGATGAGACGTTCAGCGTGACTAGATTTATTGAAGAGATCGACGAAAACGCTGTGATTTTCGGGTGGACGCCATTGCAAAAATTATTTGTTGCTAGGCGTAGCATGACGGGTACTGCGGCGCTTTGGCTTCAAGCGGAGCGACCGTTTAAGTCATGGGACGATCTAAAGTACGCGCTAAACGAAGAATTCCCTGACACGATCGACATAAAGGCGATACACGAGCTAATGGCGGCGCGTAAAAAGAAGGTAGATGAAAGTTGCCTCGACTACCTTTTCACGATGCGCGAGCTGGGCAACCGAGGGAAAATGCCAGATGATGTGACAATTAAGTATATTGTCGATGGCATCGAAGATACGGAGACGAATAAGACGGTGTTATACGGAGTGACATCCTACGGTGACTTGAAGGACAAACTAAGAATTTACGAAATGATTAAGAGTAAGATGTCAAGTATGCAGTTACAACACGATGACACGACGAAAAACCGGCCCGTAAAGACGTGCTACAGCTGTGAGGAAGAAAACCATAGTATATTTGAAAAAACATCGAACGAATCAGCTGACGAGCATAATGGTGACGCTGGCGGGAGTCAATCGGCGAATTCGAACGAGAACGAATCGAATGGAACGAACTTAAGCGTGCGAGCTGATGTTCGAACGAATGAGTCGGACAACGAATGTGCATGGAATGGAACGACCGGGAACGACACAGACATGGCGGCGAAGATGGCGGCATGACAGCGACAGACGTCAAATGTCACACCAATGACGTTGACAGTTGTGACAGTAGCTCAAACAGCTGTGATCGAACGCAAGATCAAAACATAGATTGGAAGCCGACGAAGGAGATTTTGTTATGTGATCGAAGTGTAAACGCGATGATGGACTTCGGTAGTGACGTGAACCGTGTGTCGGAGGACTGTTACCAGTCGTTAGGCGCGCCGGGTAACAAAAAGTGCGAACTGTCGTTGACGGGACTCAGCGCGTCAAAAGTCGTATCGCCGGGATACGAGAAGATGAACATTGCGAACAACGACGAGTGTTTTAACGTAATTCCGCACCTTGTGCCACAAGACTTTATTCCATACGATGTTATTCTAGGCCAGGAATTGTTATACGATATGACTGTTATCATGAACGGCAGCCAGGTACACTTGCTAAAGTGTGAAAGTGACCTCCAAGGTCACTTAAAGTTGTTAAAAGCTCAGGCTATGGAAGGTGTAAAGAAATTTTATACCCACTGGTGTGGTGTGAAATTTAAAATGGTAACGATTCCACAAGTAGGTCGGGATCACAACAATGTGGATTGCTACTGGGTATGGTTTGTTTTGTTTTGCAGTATTGTTTTTTTGTCCCTAAGATGTTTATTTTTCTGAGATGTTGTTTTTTTTTTGTTTTTGTTTTAAAAAAAGATGTCTAATTAAGACTGGTTAACTGTTTTCTGTTTATTTGTATAAGATGTAAGATTTTGTTTATTGCAAATAATGATGGCTACAGCACACATGTTATGTGGTTAAGATGTACTAGGTTAAGATGTTTAGATGTTTAAGATGTTTTGTTTAAAGGATGCCTGGGGACAGTCATGTGTGTAGGATGGCCGAATGTGGGAATGAGGTGGATTAATGTTAGAATGATTTGATGTAACGAGCGACCGAATGACTGAAGACTAATGTGGAGTGAATGAGACGAGCGAAAGAGTAAAAGAGTGTGAGTTACGATCGGGTGAGCTTACGTGCTAGTTGTCTTTTCTGTTTTCATTGTTTTTTTACCGTATTCAGTAGTTTAATTTTTAATAAACTTTTCTTATTTATTTCGAAAAGTTTGTTTTCCTTCGCACGATCCCACATATATATATATATATATATATATATACGCTGCAGCTGAGCCACAGCGCCTGCAGCGCGATACTTCTCGCCTATTAGAAAGAAAGAAAGAAAGAAAGAAAATACATTTATTCACAACACAAGACACACAATAGTATTAAGTACAAATAGACAACACGTAGGAAAGTATGTGTCATTGCGGTTGTGAATAGGACACTGGCTCAGCATAATGCTGAAGCGTTAATAATAAACACCCCAGTGCTGATTTTCAGCCAGCACCGTTGGTGACCCTCGGACCGCTACAAAGATATACTACACAGTTTTAATACTATACATAAGACTACATAAATAGATAATTTGTAAACAATGAAACATATTATTTATTTTATGGCTTTGAAAGACATTAACATTAGTACATAAACATAATTATTATAACTATTATACACTCACTTGCCAAATATACAACACCGTTAGGTACGCGAGCTAAAAGGAAACATGAAATAAACAACCGAAACAAAAAGAAGTTTTGTGTAATAGTGCTGGAAGGGAGAGGAATTAATGGAATTATAGCTTTTGAAATGCCAACAAATAGCCTTTAAGCTTTCGCCCAAAGGTGTACCTGCTAGTCACTCCGAGTATAGGAGGAGGTATGTCATTCCAGCACTTAGACGCCGCGAATCTGAAACTACCTCGAAATGCCGCCGTCCTGTGCGGAGGCACAATAGCCTTAAATCTGCGCACACTTTTTGACCATGTGATTTTTTCAAAAAGGTACGAAGGTGTCTTGTGCCGCACTAAACCGAACAAAAGGGTCGCAAGGTGCAAGCGCCTGCGAGCGTGCATTTTTAACAGATCAGCAGCATTCAAGTACGGAGTGACATGGGACCGAGGAGGGACTTTGAAACAAAAACGAGCACATGCGTTTTGAACTCGTTGAATCAATCTTCTAGAACTACCAAGTATACAACCATCATAAACGACATCGCAATAGTTCAATCTAGACAATACGAGCGACTCACACAGTTGGACACGCAAATCCACACTGAGGTAGTCACGAATATTGTAAAGAAGCCGGAGGCGATAGAAGCAGCTGCTAACTGACTGAGTTATATGGCTCTCGAAGCGTAACTCACCATCCATAGTTAGCCCAAGATTTCTTGCTACATCTACCCTTTCTATTGATTCGCCCATAATAGCAACATCCCTGGTAGCCAGATTTTTCAAAGTATTACGAATCTGATGCTTAGATCCAAAAATAAGGTACTTGGATTTTCGGGGATTAAGAGCCAGACAGCTCCTCCTCGACCAAGAGAAAACGCGATCAAGGTCTGCATTAATGTTCTCCACGTTGGTGACTGCATCTGAAGGCATACTAGATGCATAAAGCTGCAAGTCATCGGCGTAAAGATGGTATTTACTGCTCTCTATACTAGAAACGATATCGGCGCTATAAAGTATAAAGAGCAGTGGACCCAAGATCGAACCTTGCGGCACTCCTCTGCTCAACGAGCTAAGGGAGGACCGCAAAGCACCACCATGCATTCCCCGCAGCTCAACCGCTTGTGCTCGCCGGACAAGTAACTGTCAAACCACTTAATCGCCGTAGCCTCAAAACCATAATATGACATCTTAGATAATAGCAAGGGCAAATTGATGCAATCAAAAGCCTAGAAAAATCCAAAAGAACCAAAATGGTACTTTTACCAGCATCCCTCGCCTGTAAGATGTTATCGACTACGTCGAGTAACGCAGTAGCAGTCGATCGACCCTTGCGAAAACCCGACTGTAGTTTAGGCAAGATGCTGTTTTTCTCTAGGTATTCCGACAGCTGATCACAAATTAGCTTTCCATTATCTTCGATGTACAAGGGAGGATACTGACAGGACGGAGATCGGATAGGTCAGCGGGATTCGGTTTCTTAGGTATTGGGGTCACTCGAGCGTTTTTCCAATCTTCTGGAAAAGTATTAGTTGTAATACTTTTGTTAATAATGTATGTCAGAATGTCAGAAGTCTTTGAGAATGTCAAATGAAGCATGTCAATAGAAAGCGAGTCCAGTCCCTTTGCTGTAGATTTTATCATAGCAATAATTTTAGCGACCGTCGTCGACGTCGTTGTTGTAAGTTTAAAAGTCGAGTCTCCATGTCTGTGAAATTCGTAGAAAGTCAAGTCTGAAATAGCCACTTCTGACTGCCCTGGTACGTTAAGAAAATGGCGATTTATTACGTCAGGGTCATTAAAATGTGTAGGCAGGTCGTTTTGCATTTGTGGCTCTGGAAGAACTGCGCGTTTCAAATTTTTCCAGAGAGTCTTACTGTCAGTTGTGTTATTGATATGTTGTTCGAAGAAGGCACGCTTCTCGTTGTGTATTGCTGCAATGACGAGGTGCTTCAAATCCAGGTAGTACTGTTTATGTGAGTCCAACTTGGTTCGCTTAAACCTTGAGTGAGCTTCGTTTCGTAAACTCATCATAAGCCTCACATTACTGGTGAGCCATGGTTTTGGTGCCTCCTTCATCACAAGCGTTTTCTCCGGTGCATGTTTGTCAAAAAGTTCCAGTAGAAGGTCATTAAAGCGTCTCACCATTTCGTTAACGTTTTCAAGACGATAAATCTGGCTCCAGTCCATTGCGTCAAGGTCACGGTAGAATTCAACAAAGTTTATGTCTTTTTAAGGGTCTATAAGTGATCATGGTTGGTGTCTGTTTTCGCTTTTTAATGCATAACTCGGTTGTGACGAAGGCATGAGCACCGAGCTCCGGAACATGCCTCACCTCCACATTCTCAACGCGAGCGTCAGTACATACAAGGTCTATGGTCGTTTCACTATGGCTAGTAAAGTGTATGGGTAGTATTATTTGTAACACAACGTCAATATTTCATGTCATGTTTGAGAAAAATAATTTCTTTGGCTACCCGCGACCTTATGATAGTTAAGTTTATGCAAAATATGCGTGTTCGTCTAACATCTGGTAGCATGGTGTACGGTTGAGTTGCGACGATGAGTTCTGGTTGACTTCGAAACGAGTCAGTGTAGTGTGGTGGCGGTGATAGATGGGTTTGTGTAATTTGTGAGAATTAAACGGCTCAACTCACGATTATAAGTCGTGAATGAACAGACTAGTCCGCACTCACTGATGATAATTTTACGAAAAGATCGAAACTAATCGAACCGTTCTCGACTTATAATCGTGTGTTGAATGAAAATACAAACTGAAACATGGATGCACAGAAAAAATCCAGAAAAAGAGACCAGCGCTGGGAATCGAACCCAGGTACTCAGCATTCCGTGCTGCGTGCCATACCCCTACACCACCACTGGACAGGAGTCTAGACACAATGTTCTCCCATGCACCACACATTTCAGCCTGCATTTTCCTTTCTTAGCCACTTAAGCAGTGACACTAGCGACATCTGTATTTTAGCTCTCATAGAGAGACATCAACACTCCTTCGAAACTAACTCACCCGGACAAGAATTTTAACAAAAGTGAATTTGAAATTTGAATTTAGACAAATTTGGAGTTGAAATAATAAAAATACAAAAGTACTCCAATTTAGTGATCTCAAACATACTTTCCTACGTACGTCTGATTTTGATATTACATTAAATTAACAATAAATATTTCGTGTCTAATAAGTTGATTGTGCGTCAGCAGTTATTATAATGAAAGTATCATTTATTTTGGTATTATCAGAATATTAGTATGATTGCTCAATTACCCAATATACAGCAGGCAATACTAAACCCAACAACTCCCATTACTCGCAACAAACACAATTATGTTTATATTACTATATCAAATTCAACCAATTATTAAATTTAATTAAAACAGGAAGCCGTGGTGGCCTAGTGGTTTGACCTATCGCCTCTCAAGCAGAGGGTCATGGGTTCGAACCTCGGCTCGCACCTCTGAGTTTTTCGAAATTCATGTGCGGAATTACATTTGAAATTTACCTCGAGCTTTGCGGTGAAGGAAAACATCCTGAGGATACCTGCACAAACCTGCGAAGCGATTCAATGGTGCGTGCGAAGTTCCCAATCCGCACTGGGCCGCGTGGGAACTATGGCCCAAGCCCTCTTGATCTGAGAGGAGGCCTGTGCCCAGCAGTGGGACGTATATAGGCTGGGATGATGAAAACAGCTGATTTGTTAGAGCAAAATGTAGTAATCGCAAAATTTACCTACACTTGCAGTGTTTACACTATTTTTTACCCAAAGAGGGGTGTGTATGCCCACAACTTACTGTGTATGCATAACTACGGCGTTGTGTGTAGGGTGACACTAGGTCAGTCCCTTAAGGCTTGCGGGTGCGAGCGAGAGCTACCTTTAAAATGATTTATGACTCAGTTCGCACGTGTGTAATGGCCGTTATACCTAAAAGTTAGTGCTCCTAGCAGGGTAATATTTGGCACAGGACAGGAACTAGGCCACTTTTGACAAGATTTTATTTCACTTGCCCCGTTTGTAGTAGTTTGGGGCAAATCTTGCAAGCTCATTTTCAGCCACTTCCAGTGCTCGGATTGACTTGAAATTTAGTTGAAAATACAAACTGAAATATAGATGCACAGAAAAACCAGAAAAATAAGACCATCACTGGGAATCGAACCCAGGTCCTCGGTATTCCGTACCGCGTGCTATACCGCTACACCACTGATGGTCAACGGTACCGACACGAATTTCCCTATGCACCTCATATCTCAGCTTGTTTGTTTCTTATTTAGCCACTTAAGCAGTGACGCTAGCGACATCTATGCCGTAGCCCTCATCGAGAAACTTTTTCGGCACTCCATTGGAACTAACCGCTCACCCGGACAAGAGATATCGTTACTAAGCAATCAAATTAAGATTGGTATTTGGAATCTTTTTGTATTTCAATTCCAAATTTTTACTTTTACGGTCATCCCGTAAAACCTAAATTGAAAATACAAACTGAAATATAGATGCACAGAAAAACCAGAAAAATAAGGCCATCACTGGGAATCGAACCCAGGTCCTCGGTATTCCGTACCGCTACACCACTGATGTAAAATTTAAATTATACTATCATTTATATTATTATTAATTATTTTTATTAATTATTATTATTATTATTATTATTTGTATTTTGAAATTTAGTGTACATTATGCAAGTTGGAGGACAATGCAAGTAAAGTGAGTGATCAAAAAGTACAGTCAGCAAAACATCTTGTATTAAAAGTAAAAAATAAACAGAAATATTATACTATGCCGAACTTTTATTACGTCGATAAAATTATCGATCGATAATTTATACATGTGATTTTTTTAGGGCTGGCAACATTTGATCTGTCAACACTAGTTCGACTAATTATACCCCAATTTTGGAGTTATTTGTACCATTATAAATGTCATTGTAATAAAAAGTTTCATTAATTTGGAGAATGGAGCTGATTAAATGTAGGATCCAATATTCACTTAAATAGCGCTGAGAACAGTATAAAGGATATCAAATAAACCAGAAACAGTATTCGCGTCTATTTTTGATGTAAATATTATATTTTTTTAAGTAATTATAGATAGTTTAATGCTGCTTAATCAGAAATCAGTAAGACAGCCGGTGAAATTACTGGCACGTGAGGTATCTCATCTTAGGCCTCTAGGTTGGCAACGTGTTTGCAATACCCCTGGTGTTGCAGATGTTTATGGGCGGCGGTGACCTCTTACCATCAGGAGACCCACTTGCTCGTTTGCCTTCCAGTCGTATAAAAAAAAAAAAAGTTCTATCTATTTCTAGCCCAACATATTGGAATCACAATCCAACACGGAAATGTAGCCTTCTTAATGGGCACTCTTCCGCGAGTTGGGCGAATTGTATTATAGTTAAGTTATGTCTGTGCCTATATGACTTCAGAATAATTGTTTAAGTAAAATATATTTTCCATATCATCAACGCTTTTTCCGTGTTGCGTCTTGCAACAACAGAGACTACTAGTATACGTTATGCCAATCCAATTTATTAAAAGTGTAAACAAACCGATTTCATCAAAATTCTTGTATAAACACTCACTGGATCGAATCAATAACACATATTTTATCTATAATTCGTGTCTGTTAACTAGATGTCTAATTACTTTTTTCACCAAAATTCACTTCATTGCAATATTTATTTTTCATTCGAAAAATCTTCGTCAAAATCAGACGTTATTTCTTTATTGAAACATGTGTATAATCTGTAGTCTGGAAAATTTGACATTTTAAAAATCGATTAATGCGCGGATGAATAAGAGATTTTTATTCTCTATCCTTAAAATTAAAAAATAGTTACTGCTTTTATAAATGCGCTACCAAGAGCGCAGCCTGAGTTTTTTCTTCTTTTAGAAATATAAAATTTTACTCGCAAATGTGGTGAAAAACATTGTATGTCGCACGGGCGGTAATAGAATTACGAACATCGACTCATTAAAGCCCTCAGTCTTCGATTTCGGGCTTCTAATAGACTCTCGTTCGTAATTCCTTATTTACCGCCCTTAAGACACAATGTACTATTTCATGAACCAATAGAAACGCTTCATTTACCATGCATCGCTCCGCTCAGCTGTTTCCACCAGAGCGGTGCTGTGCGAAGATAGGTTAATGAAGCGAATAACACATTCCTCGCACGTCTCTGGTGGAAATGCAGCCTAAGTATTGTAACGCTTCTGGTTTATTCAATATTCTAAGGGCAGCAACGGCGTTAGTTCTCCCTCCCTTGAATTTAATTTGACCTTTCAGCCTTAATCTCCGAAATTAACGGCTTCTGGCATATCGTCCTCGATTACTTTTACCTTCTACCTTTGCTCCTAAATTCCAAATTTCATTTCACTTCGATTTTATTGGAAAAGTTCAGCTATATAGCGCGGTGTGGAATACTGTCGCTCTGTTTGCTGAGTTAAACTTGAGGTGATGTTTGTTTTAAAGCTAAATGTTTCGAGATTTTGATTATTTTATAAAATTAGATGCTATAACGTCGTTTTAAGTGCCTAATGCACGAGAAATAAAAACGATATCCACGTAATAAGTAAATCGTCATTTTTTTTAGAACATACAATACATACATAAAATCACGCCTCTTTCCCAACGGGGTAGGCAGAGACTACATCCTTCCACTTGCTACGATTCTGGCATACAACTATCGCTTCCTCTACATTCATCAATCTTTTCATGCATGCACGTCGGTTTAGAGTACTCCTGACCCGACCTTTCTTCAGAACGTTTTACAATTAGATCCTTAACAATGATTGTGAAATTACATTATGTATTAAAAAAAAACCATTTGGTCAAAAAGTTAATTACCAGATAGATATCAAGAAAAATATAGTGTATGTTTATTCAGGTTAGAAATCCTTTGAATCAGTGAGTACGACGCGTTAAAACAGAGCTCAAACTCTAGTCGCCAGTCGCGTTTCTTTTATTGATCCCTGAAGTTTATTAGTGAAATTTCACCTGGAGCATTGGGCATTTACTGTAGATTAAAACAAAAGACAAGCGCCGGCGGGGGAACGAAAATAAACAAATAAAGAAGACATTTATTCGTTACATACCTAATATCTAACATAGTAGAAAAAGAAGAGCTTTTTTTAACGTGATTATGTTTATTAGCTCGCTCAGCGAGCTATGGAGAGAGCAATGCTAGGGGTTTCTTTGAAGGATAAAATCCGAAATTACATTATCCGACAAAGAACGAAAGTCACCGACGTTGCTAAGAGAATTAGTTGGCTGAAGTGGCGTTGGGCTGGCCACGTCTGTCGCAGGACCGATGAACGGTGGAGTAGACGAGTCCTCGAATGGAGTCCACGGACGGGAAAACGTAGTGTAGTAGGGCATCCTGAGGCACGGTGGACCGACGATCTTAAGAGGGTCGCTGGCGGCGGATGGATGCGAGGGGCTGAAGACAGAGTGTTGTGGCGCGCCATGGAAGAGGCCTATGTCCAGCAGTGGACTGCTGTAGGCTGATGTATAGGCTGTAGCATGGGAGGTGGTGATTACTTTCCATGAAGGTGATCCGCTTACTCATTTACTCCCTATGCTTTTTTTTAAATATAGTCAAACCTGCACATTTTATTTCCTTTCTCACTAATATTAAAAATGCGAAAGTAATTCTGCTTCTCAGTTTGTCTTCCTGCAGATGATAAAGGGTAGTTTTTGAACAGATATCACGAGATAGCGATAACTGAATTCTGGGTAGGTGTAGACGCGGGTAACGGCTAGTAGATATTAATAACTTGCTTTTTCCCGCGGCTTCGCCCGCGTGGAATTCGGTTATCGCGCGCAGGTCCCTCGGGAACTGTGCATTTTCCGGGATAAAAAGTAGCCTATATGGCCCATAAACTAACTCTATGCCGAAAATCACGTCGATCCGTCCCTCCGTTTCTACGTGATAGGCGGACAAACATACAAACACAACACCCTCGCATTTATAATTTAGTATGGATTTTAATAAATTAAAGCTTTCACACGAACTACAGTAGGGATGGTATTACCGTACTTAGACGTTTTTAAAGAAGGTGCATTTATTTACCTTCAAGCTGCCATCTTATCGTAGACCTTGTCTAAGCTAAAATGACGCGTTCCTCGCTCAACTAAATCAGTTCATTATGACTATTTAGATAGCAAATCTTACAATAAACGTTCAAAAAATAAGTTATTGTAACATTTGTTGTATAACTAGTCATACTTACTTCATACATACTTAATAAATTAAAACTTCACAATGCCTGTATAATATAAAACAAAATAAAGGTAACTAAAACTACATACAAACTAAAATTATAAATAAAAAAGTTTCCCAAAATCACTGCCAGGTGGTAAGGTGCCCAGAAGGCTGGCAGCATTACCACGCTGTATGGCAATGCTTAATCTTTGTGCTAAGAAAAAGCCAGCCCTCTGGTCACCCGAAGCCGTAATCAATTTGGACGACAATGATTTATAAATATTAAAAGCACTCAAACCCCAAGAACCCATGGTTTCTACCCCAAAACGGCTCAAAAATGTAGGCACTACTGATGGATATGAAAGTATTTTTAATGATGAAATGTAGATTTTCTAAAAGATGTGGATATTTCCAATGATGGCTGTATAATGAGCTGCTTTAGTTGAGTGAGGGACGCGTCATTTTAGTTTAGATAAGCTCTACCAACTGGGACTGCAACCAGGACTGCACTTTTAAGGTTACAGCCTATTAGAGCCACCCGGCACCCGACCAGCACCGCCTCGACTTTCGGCGTCCAGTCGTTGTCGACAGGTGGTCCACGGGTGGACGCCGCGTTGACGAGTGGTCCACTCGCCGTCCGCGCGTGGCAACCTAGCGAGTGAGGCGATCCGGTGACGCTACGGAGTTGATGTAGTGAGCGCATGCCCATACAAATCCATATGAAGAATACTAACCGCTCGAGGCGAGGCGGTGCTGGTCGTGTGCCGGGTGGCTGTAATGAGCTATGACCTTTAACTATCCAAAACGGAAAGTACAAAATCGCCGCCGTTTCTCCACCGGACCGGCACCGCCGTAATTGTTTCCGCCGCACAAGTCGCGCCGTAACGTGACGGATCGACGCCGCCCACTCTAATAATCCGGGTCGCGTAAAAACTTGATTGGTTTCATCATTGACCAGGTTTTTTTATTTGCTCAGGTGACGAGGATTTTTTTGGTCGCATAAAGTTTAGCTTTCAACAAAGTATGTAAAACGTTTATGATATGCTATACCTAATTCTAAATGCGACTGTATGTAATTATAAATGCGGCTGTCATCATCATCATCATCAGTCAGAAGACGTCCACTGCTGAACAAAGGCCTCCCACTTAGACCGCCACAAAGAACGACAACTCGCCAATTGCATCCACCGGTTTCCCGCAACTCTCACGATGTCGTCAGTCCACCTGGTAGGAGGCAATGCGACTGTATGTTATTATATATGCGCCTGTATGTTTCACGCTTAAAGTTAGTTGAAAAACATCATCTTTAGGCTTTTCATGCCGAATATGCTACCGACTGCGCCAGATCGCTCTTAACTAAACAAAATCTTAGATTTTGTTGAGGAAACGTTCTACTAATAAAAATAACTTATGTTAGTCCAATCTATTCTAAAAGGACACTTGTGATTTTTGAGAGAGAGTGAGACATTATTAACTCATATTCGATACACGGAAACGGAAAACATTTTGAAAGAACATCGAATAGTATAAATTGCGCCCCACACAGAATTCACGCTGGTTTTCAGTGGAACCAAAATAACTTCATTGTACAAAATAAGTGAACAAACAAACACAACTGAGAAACATAACATAAAGACTTATAAGAAAATATTAAAGAAATAAAAATTTAATATACGTTTAATGAAGGCCGACAACTGTGGTGCGAAAACTCCGTCTACTGATGTGACAAGGGGGGTTTAGGTAGAGTCATTCACGATGACGCGTGCCGTGGTTCTTATTACAATGTCATTATTGTCTAATTTTGACAAAATCGCGCGTCATCGTGGATGGCACTAGGTATAAAATAGCATGTCGCTTTTAGCAGGCGTTCAAGTATTTTCAGTGGAACCTATTTAAAACCCAACACAAGATACATATACACTGTCGCGATACGATCGCCACGCCAGCGGAGTTTTCGTTTTTCCTTCAATAATAAAACTTCTCAATGATTATGCTTATTTGATTTGAGTGGGCTCCATTTCCCATTACCAATCAAAACCACGGATTTATATAAGCCTACCTCTGCGACTTGATTCCAGCGACTTCATAGGACTTCCCTGATTGTTCCTTCAACAAATAAACCAAGAACAAACTCATTTAACTCCCATATTGTGTACGGCATCCACTGAGAATGAGATGAAGTCGTAATGTTGTTTGAAGTTTGCTGAGTATCGGGCCAAGTCGAGTGGAATACGAAAAAACAGGCTAAGAGCGAGTCGGGCTTGCGCTGCGATGGTTCCGTACTTTATAATGGAAATCTGGAATTAGCAGAGTCCATGTCTACTGTAAGTAAAATATTATGTTGTGTTCGGTCATTTTTAACCCCCGGAGCAAAAACAGGGGCGTTATAAGTTTGACCGCTTCGTTTGTCTGTGTGCCTGTGTGTCTGTCTATCTGTCTGTGGCACCGTAGCTCTTAAATGGGCGAGTGAACCGATTTTAATGCGTTTTTTATTTGAAAGGAGGGTTTCTAACGATGGTTCTTAGATATGTTTTATCAAAATCGGTTTAGCCGTTTTTGAGATATTGAACTTTGAAGTGACAATGTCGGGGGTTTTCCAACTTTTTGTTTTTTAGGTTATATTGTTGGTAAATTTAGACCGCCTTTGAATTGTCGTTTATTTTTTATATTTAAATGTGTCATTGTAGCGGAATAGACATCATGTATAAGTAAATTTTAGCAGTCTATCGGCTGACATGATGATGATGATGATCGTAGCTCTCAAATAAATGGATCGATTCCGATGCGTCTCATTTTATGTGATCGTCTCAGCCATTTTTGTGATGTTGAACTTTGAAATAAGTACAATACAGTAGCGGTTTTTAACTTTTCTATGATGTTTGGATAATTTCTTCTCAGCTACGAAACCCTAAAAAGTTTTAGTAACTTGGCGGAGGTATAAATTACATTTCGCGTAGGTGTTTTTAATTGCGTAAGTAGGTGAGCTATGGGGGAATGTACAGTCGAGTTCAAAAAACTTGTGATAGACTTGCAATAGAGTGAACACGACTCTATTGTTAAAGGCGTAGAAGCGTGTTCAGATATTTTTGATCAAATTTTTGCTCACAAGTTTATTGAACTCGACTGTACGACAGAGATCAAAAGTAAGAATGTGAAGGTAGTCGCATATATAGACAGAATAGACTGTACGACGATCGGATGACCAAGTGGTTAGAGAATCTGACTACGAAGATGAGGTCCCGGGTTCGATTCCCGGCCGGGGCAATTATTTGTATGAATAAGACGAATGTTTGTTCTCGGGTCTTGGATGTTTAATAATATCTACTAAAAAAAGACGATTTACGATGATCATAATAATAAATTAATAATAAATATCACGGACAATTCACACCAATTGACCTAGTCCCAAAGTAAGCTTAGCAAAGCTTGTGTTATGGGTACTAGCAACGGATAAATATAATTATAGATAGATACATACTTAAATACATTATAAAACACCCAAGACCGAGAACAAACATACGTATTTTTCATACAAATATCTGCCCCGACGCGGGAATCGAACCCGGGACCTCAAGCTTCGTAGTCAGGTTCTCTAACCACTAGGCCATCTGGTCGTCATAAGATACGGCTAGCGTCCCGTGTATTTCATGTTTTTTCTGTGCACTTCATTTTGTGGATAAATATTTGAACTTCCTCCCTTTTTAAATTACATCAGAACTATCGTAAACTTATTAATAACGAGTTACTGGAGCGTCAATAAGACTTTTTTTTTTTGTGTTTACAAAGCTCCGGCGTGAGACCGGCGAACTTTTAGTTTTTCCTCGAAAGCTGTCCGCTGTGCAACGTGATTTATTCTCAAACTTCGACTCAGCTAACTTACGGAGCTATCTATACGTACTTGCTGAGTGGAGCACAGCATTGAACAGACAAGCCACTGTTACTCTTGAGAAACGCTTATATTTACTAGCTCCGTGAGCTGTAGACCTCAAGCAAGGGTGTACCTTATTTCGCATAACAATAATAAAATTGTCATGATAAGAATTCGGATAATTTTTTTGGCAAAATATAAATTGTGCACGAACTGGTGCAAGTACTGTGATGTGTGAACTTTGAACATGAAACCACCGTAAGACGCACTCATATTAAATCAAATCATCATCATCATGTCAGTCGAAAGACGTCCACTGCGAGACATACGCCTCCCTTAAGGCTCTCCACTCAGATCGGTCTTGTGCTTGTGCTTTCCGCATCCACCGCGATCCCGCGATCTTAAGCAGATCGTCGCTCCATCTTGTTGGAGGATTAAATGAAATAATACCGGATTAACTAACGTCTTAAATCGAGTTTAGCTCGACGTGATTCGGGATGTGTCGCGCGAGCAGAGCCTGTGGTGACAGTGCGCGTGTTGTAGCAGCCGCCGAGTTACGTTGCTCTGGGAAGAAGGGCTACGAATTGGCTCGAAACATTATTTTGACTCTGAAACTGAACTGATTGCTGCTCTCATCCACTCAACGCTTGACTGGTCTCTTAAAGGGATAAGTCCGCATTTGTACAAGCATTTCAAAATTTTGTCAATTACATTTTTGTTTCTTTTCTTTTATACAGTAAAGAGTTACATATGTACACCATTACATACATTATTCCGATATTATTTAATTAAACATTTTTTTGTAATTTTACAGTATGATCGTTTTTGTCACGACCGCTCTAGCCGCCCCTAGTTGCAAGCTAAGATTGTAACTATCATTATTTAGCCAGCAAAGCATGCCGGTGAGAACAGCTTGCAGCCCGCACGCGAGTTTGCGTGCGTTGCGGACCATGCAAATTAATTACAGGAAAAGTGGCTACTAAACTAAACTTAAACAGCTAAACTAGTTTTCCGATTTGTTTAATATTTATACTTTTTTTATTTATTGTTAAGGTACAAACAGTCTTATAACAGTATATTATATTATATATAATGACGGCGACCCCAATATATCCATACTCCATACTAATATTATAAATGCGAAAGTGTGTGGGTTTGTATGTTTCTCCGTCTTTCACGTCGAAACGGAACGACGGATTGACGTGATTTTTGGCATAGAGATAGTTTATGGGCCAGAGAGTGACATAGGCTACTTTTTATCCCGGAAAAATGCAGTTCCCGGGGGAACAGCGCGCGATAACCGAATTCCACACGGGCGAAGCCGGGGGCAAAAGCTACTACTTTTACATAAATGGCGCCTATTATGGGCTCTGATATAGTTGCCCAGGCCGAATTTGCTCTCTAACTCGCGTGACAATACAGTTCCCCAGCTGAGTTGTATGTAACGTGTAGTAGAACTTAGGTCTTTATTTACGTACTTAATTGAAAGAAAGAAAAGAAAGAAAAAAGAATTGCACAAAATCATTATAATAATACCTAATCATTTATTCCTTACTTCTCCATCCATTCCATTGTCAAGGTTGCCTAGAAGAGATCGCTCTGAAGCGATAAGGCCATCTATTGCTTACCTCAGAAAGTCTCTATGTATATACCAGGTATATTATACCTGTGTTTTCTGTACTGTGCTTGCTGTGTTTGTGTGCAATATAGGGTTATTTATTGTATTGTATTATATTGTGTTGTCCACTTAATTATAAAAAAAAAATCCTGACGCTATTTCACCACAAAAAATAAGTAATATTGATTTTAAATATATACAAAACCTTGTGGTAAAGGTGATAACAAGTCAGATTATCTTTGTTTTTGGATCTAATAGAAAGTTTCGACGTAGTTACAAAATTAAGACTTTTTCCTCACAACATTTCGTGACGTTTTCCCGACGACAAGAAACTTTGGATGTTTTATGTAGTTTATGTTTTATGATCTCGTCCTTAGGGTTAATAATATTTTGACAAAACTGATTTCTTGTCAATTTCATGACGGGACAACTTTTTGAGAAATACTCTTATAACGCCATGAGACGCTCTTCCTCAAATAATTTGATGCCTTTCCAGATGACAGCTATTGGGACTCGTACATTTACTTACATACGGAAAACAAATAAAAATATGAAAAAAAATACCTCCTTATTATATTAGTATAATGTGTAAAGTCTAGTTTTATTTCAACAGCCACAACACTAGTTCTAGTCAAAAGAAAATAAAACCACAAAAGGAAAATGGAACGTGCCATTTCACTTTGAAAATTGGAACGTCGCAATCTAAAATCAGTTACCTAATATTCGATTTAAAAAATGGCACTATTTTTAAGATAATGCCGCGTTTACATTGGACGAACACGTATTGGACGCCAATCTAATCAGCCACTACGGTCAACAAGGCATAAGCGGGGGCGGTATATTTTATTATACAGCTTTGATTATGTACGGGTTGAATATTTGTAATGGTATTCCTTTAATGAACACACGCGGTAAAATTGAAACACAACTTACGTGGACAAAACACAGAGCTGCAAGCTTGGGTTTGAATCTATGATCCTCTGCTTGAGAGGAAATAGACCAAATCACTAGGCCAGGGGTAGGCAACTTGATTAGACCCAAGATCTACTGTTTATTGGCGAAACCCTGTGCGATCTACCAATTACTTCTTGAAATCTTAAATGAAACAGCATAGTATTTATATTGTTTGCCTTGCCACGATCGACTGGACTAATAGTCACGATCGACCGGTTGGCCACCCCTACACTAGGCTATCACTTGCAAGAAAAAACTAAAAACTTTTTGAAAGCCATCGTAACCTTGTTGTTTAACCATAATTGCCTTTCGTGCAGGCGGCCGTTGGTTTCAACCAGGACTTAAAAGTGTTAATAAAAAAACATTACTATTGTAAGAAAATTTCATTAAAAAAACTTGTATACACTTGCAACCCAATTCAATTGTAACTTCTATATCACCACACGTGTTCAAAGTAACTGAAAAATTGAACGTAGAGTGATTAGAATAGATTAGGTACACTAAAATTTAAATCAAGTTGCGTGTGTTTTTTTAATCCCTTTTTTTTACTGGAACCAGTATAAAGTTACGAATACTATGCCGCATATTCAATATACGCCAATTATATGTTTTAGAAAAGGTGCATACTGAAACGGAACAAGAGACACCTTGTACCGCTTCGTTCACAAATATATGAATAAATAAATAAATAAACATAAAAGTTAAATAACTACTGCAAGTTCACAATGTGTTAAATAAGCCTCTGTTGTTTACCACGTCTGGTCTCTATTATTTGGTGAATCGCTTATTTATTTACCTAAATGATCACATTTAAGAAAGGGTGACTATATTTAACCACAAGTGAATACATGGATTCAAATGAGATATAATATACTTGATGATAAAACAATAAAGCTCTTCGTTTTTCACAGCTCTATACATTATTCAAACTTAGAACTAACCTTCGCTTCCATTCATCGTTCGGTGTTTTAAATTAATATGACTATCTCATCTCATCGTTTATCTCTTTTACGTGTTGTTTAAAATCAACCTTCAGTTTCGTTCGTCGTTCATTATTCAGAGTCGTATACCTGTCTCGCTCTTACTCTTACAAACTCTATTTCTTTCGGACTTTCGCGGCTCGATTCAAACTGGAAGGTTCTTCAATTATCGATCGGGGAAAAAAAAAGAAAATGGAGTTTCTGGGGGGCATTCGGTTCTGGAAGTTTTGGAAGGGAGGGTCGTTGCGCTGCTGGGTGATTTGCGCGTTTTTGTTAATTTTGATTTAATTTAGATGGAGTTGCGGTTGGTAATGAGAGACCGATGTCGCTGGGAGTACCCATGCGTTTTTTTGTTTTTGTTCTTTGTTATAGTCCTCCCGTTCTTTTTAATCTTGGCGGAAAAGGCTGCAGGCCGGCGGGGAGTCTGATGTCGCTGGGCAATGCTCTCGCGTTTGTTTTGGTTCTTTCGCTGCTAGTCTTCAGCTTAGTTCTTTATTCTGTGAGGTCTGATTTGAGCCTCGGGGTTGGATACCTTGCGGTGCTAACGAAACCCCGCTAGAATCTCCGCGGTCACCATTACCCAGGAACCAGGAACTGTGAGGTCAGACATGTTTTCTTTATCTTGTGCAACGAGTCATGTAAGTACGCCCTTGTTAACTTTATCATTTACTGTTGTGTGCTATATATATAAATATATGTGTGCTTAGGGACTTAATAGAAAACATAAAAGAAAAAAAAATAATCTATTAAATTTCTATGTCTGAGGTTGACACAATTATGGGGATACCTACTAATAATTCGTTCAAAGAAAATTCTCGATTATGTGTTATTTGGTCAAAGCTAGGCATGTAGCAAGTTCTATTCTTGACAGGGGAACGCTATTCATGTGTACTGAGAGCCAGACTGAATAAAATCGTAAATGTATAAACTATCTGCTATCGACAGATTCTTACAAAACAATAATATAATTGCAGTATTTTAAAGTAGGTAACTTATATTGTGTTTGACTGTACAGACGGGGAGACCATTACTCCATCCAATAGATATTAAGTTGGTTGGTATTCTATTTCTCTAAGATAAAGCCATAGTAGTGAATGAATACTACTTACTGCATAGCAATAATCTGCCTTTACTTGATAGGATAAGATAACCCAAATTGAAATCTATAACCCGGTCTATAAGGTGGAGGTAATTAGGGGGGGACAATAATTTATACATATTATTATAATATATATA
>NC_133484.1:2850838-2913518 GCF_025370935.1 Choristoneura fumiferana
CTCGCAGGGCTGATGGCCGATGGGGTCAGAAGGTTCTCGAATGGCGTCCGCGGACCGGGAGACGAGCTGTCGGTAGGCCTCCAACAAGATGGAGCGACGACCTGGTTAAGATCGCGGGATCGCGTTGGATGCGGAATGCACAAGACGTCTGAGTCTCCACTCAGCCAAGCTCTCGAGCCTTGGGGGAGGCCTATGTCCAGCAGTGGACGTCTTTTGGCTGACATGATGATGATGATATATTACTTATGAAAATAATAGGTAATATAGAGTATAATTAGTGATTTCTACCTACCTTTTTCTAAAACGTTTTTGTCTATGCATTAGATGTGGCGATACGTGTAGTATTTCTTTCGGTAACCTGTCATTTCGCAGAATTGTTTTTTCCCAAATGTTTTATTTCCCAACTTTCAATTTATTCCGAAACAAAAAAAACTAACGGTGTTATAGAGTTCATAATATTAGATTTGATTTATGGAAGTTGGGAAAAAAATGTGGTGGTTGGGAAATAAAACAGTTGGGAAAAATAATTCTCAGTCTAATCTTGAATTTCAAACCTTTATAACTTCAAATTTTGAAGTCAGCTTCTCAAACCATTTGGCTAGTCAGTCTTCAAACTAGAGTACTACCTAAGAGCGAAGTTCTTAGTACAGTCGTCATCAGATATTTCGGAGCGTGCAAGATGATCAAAAATATCGAAACATGAACTCCCTTAATAAAAGAGTGCATGAGCCGATATTTTTGACCACCTTGGCCGCTCCGAAATGTCTGATGGCGGCTGTATCAATAGGGTCTTTTCTGGCAGATTTATCGTAGAAAATCCTAAAAACGTTACAACACTACTTTAAACTGCAGGTCTCAAATTTAACCCTTTCGTCCCACAAATAACGTACGTTGTAAACAAAAATAAATCTCCTTAACTTGGACCCAGCGGAAAGGTTAAGCAGGGTGCTCACTTACGCTCATCCACCGGCCTTATTTACTGAAGCGATGGGCAGTTTAAATTCCATTGTTAAGGTTCTTTATGGAGAATTAAGGTGCAAGTTGGGAAAGGTGTGGATTAAGACTCGCCTGATAATTGACGCGCAATTTCAAAAGGTTTGTCTTCTAGCTGTCCGGATATTTAATTTTATAATAGGTACGTGATATTTTTACGCCATTTTTGATTAACATCTTTCTTCTTATGGCTCTTCATTACAGGAGGTCTGCCGTCAGCTCTGCAAACTGTGTCTGGACTCTAGCCAAGTGAAATAGCTCTTCAATGCTGGCTATCCGTCCATTCACTTATGTTGCAAGCCCAGAATTTTCTTCTCCCAGCACGCCTCTTTCCTCCACATTGCCCATCATTATTAATTTCAGCATAGTAATTTCACTATCGCCGTGGTGGCCTACTGGTTTGACCTATCGCCTCTCAAGCAGAGGGTCGTGGGTTCAAACCCCGGCTCGCACCTCTGAGTTTTTCGAAATTCATGTGCGGAATTACATTTGAAATTTACCACGAGCTACGGTGAAGGAAAACATCGTGAGGAAACCTGCACAAACCTGCGAAGCAATTCAATGGTGCGTGTGAAGTTCCCAATCCGCACTGGGACTGCTTGGGAACTATGGCCCAAGCCCTCTTGTTCTGAGAGGAGGCCTGTGCCCAGCAGTGGGACGTATATAGGCTGGGATGATGATGAATTTCACTACCATAATATCAGTAATTTCACTACTATCGATGTAAAGCAATGCGTGGTCTGGCTGTATAAGTGGCGATGGTGTTAAACTGGCCCCTAAACGGAATTGTTAAGTTTCTTTTCTTCTTCTTCTCGTGTCGATGGATTCACTCGTTCAAAGTATCCGCGACCAGAAAGTAGCGGAGTATTAGCCCTGTCCGTTGCATCTCGGAGGTCTCGCTCAGTAAAGGACGGGCGCAGGACATCAAATGCGACATGCTCTGGGAAGCCGTCCCACAGCCACACTGGGTGTTTGGGTTTTTCAGGAAGTCCAGCTTTGCAAGGTTTTCCTTGCACCGGCCAACCTGAGTGCGATGTCTATTAGGGGATTTCCAGGTTGACCATGGTTGTTTGGCCCCAGCTGGTAGCGACTCCGCAGGACTCACGAACCCATCATTCTTCACCGCAAGAGTCTGGTGCTGGATGGGGAATCTGAGATGGGGGTGGTGGCACTCAAAAAAAAAAGTTTCTCTTAGCAAATTGTAGCACTTGTTAAACAAATAAACTTTTAACTTTTTTGGTACAAGGGGAAAAAGAAAACCGTATTTGAAGAAAGGCACGAAACGCAAGGCTCAATTAATGAAATGTTTTTTTAACCCCCGACGCAAAAAGAGGGGTATTATAAGTTTGACTGCTATGTGTGTCTGTGTGTCTGTCTGTGGCACCGTAGTTCTTAAGCGGGTGGACCGATTTGAAAACGTTTTTTTTTATTTGAAAACAGGTTTTTTAGGAATGGTTTTTAGACATGTTTTATCAAAATCGGTTCAGCCGTTTTTGAGATATTGAGCTTTGAAGTGAAAAAGTCGGGGTTTTCCAACTTGTTGTTGGTTAGGTGACTTCGTATGCGACTATATTCAATCGATTCTTGACTTAAAAAATGGCAATGGGCAGGCCACATCGCTCGAAGAACAGATAACCGTTGAGGGAGAAAAGTCCTCGAGTGGCGACCACGAACCGGAAGACGAAGCGTTGGCAGGCCTCCCACCAGGTGGACTGACGACATCGTGAGAGTAGCGGGAAACCGGTGGATGCAAGTGGCAAGTTGTCGTTCATTGTGGCGTTCTAAGGGGGAGGCCTTTGTCCAGCAGTGGACGTCTTCGGGCTGATGATGATGATGATGATGATGATGACTAAAAAAATATAAGGAGATGATAAGCTTAACAAAAGAAAAGCCGGAAAGCCGTGGTGGCCCAGTGGTTTGACCTATCGCCTCTCAAGCAGAGGGTCGTGGGTTCAAACCCCGGCTTGCACCTCTGAGTTTTTCGAAATTCATGTGCGGAATTACATTTTGAAATTTATCACGAGCTTTGCGGTGAAGGAAAACATCGTGAGGAAACCTGTACAAACCTGCGAAGCAATTCAATGGTGCGTGTGAAGTTCCCAATCCGCACTGGGCCCGCGTGGGAACAATGGCCCAAGCCCTCTTGTTCTGAGAGGAGGCCTGTGCCCAGCAGTGGGACGTATATAGGCTGGGATGATAAGCTTAACCGCATCATATTTTTGTCCGTGCACGTAATAAACCTAAGTTGAGCACCAAAGGGCTCCTTTAAACACTGTCTCTAATCTCGTTTCTCTGAATTACGGTCGTAATTAAATGAATCAAGCGATTACGCCGGTCCATCGGTCCGTCTTGTAATTTCGTAATCTTTTGATGTCTCGAGATCCGCTGTATTAATTAAATATGCTAATGGGTGGGGGTTAAGGTGATTCAATAAAGTTACCTAATTGAGGGCATTGGGTAAAACACAAACTTTGGGAATTACTAACGTTCTTCTGCAAATTTTACGAAAAATTGCCAATTCGTTGTTCCAGGCGTAAACAGCTTCTAGTACCGTATGCATAAGCGAACAAAGTGGACGCTCTAATTTTTTCACTTTATTATTAAGATCCATATAGTTTAAAGATCAAAATATAATACACTGAAAAATTAAAATAACATTCGAATTTATTGTACCACTAGCTTTTGCCCGCGGCTTCGTCCACGTGGGATTCGGTTGTCGCGCGTTGTTTTTTTTTTATTTTATTCAACTGGATGGCAAACGAGCAAGTGGGTCTCCTGATGATAAGAGATCAACACCGCCCATAGACACCTGCAACACCAGGGGGATTGCAAATGCGCTGCCAACCCAGAGGCCTAAGATGGGATACCTCAAGTGCCAGTAATTTCACCGGCTGTCTTACTCTCCACTCCGAAACACAACAGTGCAAGCACTGCTGTTTCACGGCAGGATTAGCGAGCAAGATGGTGGTAGCAATCCGGGCGGACCTCGCACAAGGTCCTACCACCTGCAAAACCTTCCTTGTTTCCTTGGGAACTGTGCATTTTTCCGGGAAGAAACTTAACAATTACTTAAAATTGTAGCACTCGTAACTTTTATTAAATAGAGTCCTGATCAGTGGCGTAGCTAAAAGGCCCTGGGCCAAAAATAGATAGATCTATTTAGTTTGTATTCGTCGTGTTCGAATTCGACGTACTCCAGATTTGTCATTTATAGTTTGTAAGTCAGAGTCCGAGGGGGCCCCTGAGCTTGGGGGCCCCAAGGGGTCTAGCCCTCCGGTAGCTACGCCATTGGTTCTGATATAAGATGCAGATGAGGCCAATGGCGTATCTCACTGGTTCAGTTGAACTAACTTAAATGAAATGTAATAGGTACTGCTGGAGTGTCTAAGGTTTTTTTCTAGCTTATTAATTAAATTGTTATTTCGAGATTTTATCCCTAGGTATCCCGTGGGAATATCGGGATAAAAAGTAACCTATGTGTTATTCCAGACGACCAGCTAGCCACATACCAAATTTCACGGCTCTGAGCCCAGCGGTTGTTATTTTGAGATTTTATCCCTATCCCGTGGGAATATCGGGATAAAAAGTAGCCTATGTCCGTCTCCTGGTTCTAAGCTACCTCCCCACCAATTTTCAGCCAAATCGGTACAGCCGTTCTTGAGTTATAAATGGTGTAACTAACACGACTTTCTTTTATATATATAGATAGATAACTCGCTTAATTAAACCCGGTTAAGTATAATTATCGCCTTATGTAAGTTTTAATAATTTTGAATTCATAGTTAAATATCGTTTTTGTGTTCATAATTAAGCTGTTCACAGTGCTTAGAGTTAATGTTCTAGTTCTAGATTCTACAGATTCACGTGTAAGGTATGTTTTGGAGCAACACTGTTGCCAACTACATTATATAAGTTATATGTACGTTAAATTCGTAGTACATTTACGCGATCAGTAGTTCTACAAGCGCGGGTCGGCAAGCGTAGCGTATGACGTCCACCAACTAGATAGACGGACGACCTGGTTAAAGCCTGGTTGAAGTTCACGGTGGATGCAAGCAGTTTCCAACCGAAGCTACTGGAGGTCTATGGGGGAGGCCGATGATCAACAGTGGACGACCTACAGGACAATGATGATAGCTCGACTAACTTGACGTTTACTGTTTTCGAAATAATAAACTCTCGCTTTCATAATATAACGATTTAAAAATGTTGTGCAATTTTTTAAACAAAATCGATAAGATATAACATTTAGCAAGCAGTGTTCCCGTTCCCGCTAAGCAAACATACTTACCATTTTATTGTGTGGCAGTCAAATAATGCAATTTTATTACTTTCTGTATTGATTACTTTATAAAATTCTTCGTGGTACATTAATATCTACTATATTTTCATTTCCATAATAATAATATACTGCGAGTAGCTCTTATTCGTTCTCTCTTGCTCTCGTACTCTCTTACTGGTTATCATTATTATGCTATAATAGAAGAAACACAATAACTTTAAATTACAGTTTTAATATCTCTCTTCTAAATTCTCTTCTTAAGGGGCTTCTTATTAATTACACAATTAACCACCTTTAAATGTCTTATTTATGTTTAATTACTATAAAATAAGTATTTTAATTGTCACTATCAAACATATGACGTCTTCGATATGCATCTGTCTCAAGCTCGCTCCAGTGCTTTTTATTGCCGAATGTCTAGTGTGTAGTATAACCATGAGTAGCATGACGAATTCAGGAGTAGTCAGAAACCGTATCGCTGTAAGTACTGTTTCCTTAAGTACTGTGGCATCCTTAACCGGTATCTCTCGTTTGGATAACCCTGGCCCGGCTCCAAATAATTACGCGGCCCGGGTCTGCGGTTGCAACAGCTTCTGTTATTGTCTACTGTACGAGTACGTTATTGTTGCTATTTAAGTTAAATGCCATTCGGGATTGATTTCAATAATGTACACATCATCTCCGCCTAAGACAATCCACCGTTGAAAAAAGCTTCTTCTCCAGTGGTTTTTAGTAAAGGAAAACTGGGAACTCCTGTCTTGAAGGAAACAAGAGTTGCAGGGGATAATGCGAAGTATATTGTTCACGGTATGCGATACAAGAAATACAAAAACCGGCCAAGAGCGTGTCGGACACGCCCAAAATAGAGTTCCATAGCCATTACGAAATATTAAGTAATATTTTTCTAAGGATTTCGTGTTTTATACGGAATCTTCCAAGTTTAGGTATATTTTATACCTTAGGCTGCTATTTACTCATAAACTACTAATAATTCTCAAGCAAACTTAGCCGTTATAGTTTTCCTTAAAAGTTTGATATACTTACTACTATCCTGAATTTTTTCAAATTTTTAATCTCACCGGTTTAGATTTTAGATGGGGGGCCCGTGGGACGCTCGATTTTAATGAAAATTGGCATTTTAAAATTGAATATTTCGCAAACATATCACTGAATCGAAAAATCGTCTTAAAAACCCCTAATGGTTTTAAAAGACCTATCCAACGATACCCCACACTATAGGGTTGGATGAGAAAAAAAATTACCCCGACCTTACGTCTATGGGAGGTACCCTAAAAAATTTTTTTTTAAATTTTTAATTGTACCATTTTGTCGGCATAGTTTACTTATATATATCTGTGCAAAATTACAGCTTACTACCATTGATAGTCCCTGAGCAAAGCCGCGGACGGACAGACAGACAGACAGACATGGCGAAAATATAAGGTTCCGTTTTTGCCATTTCGGCTCCGGAACCCTAAAAATTAAGTGAAGACGATAGCAGACAAAGAATTACAGAATAAGGTTTACATAAGCATACAAAATTTGCACATACATATCAATATGCGTACTGTACTTAAAGCCCAGTTAGATCTAAAAGAAAAATAATGCATGTTGCTTTAAATTGAAAGACCGAAAAGTGAACAATACAATAAAGTTTATTTCTATTTCTAATATTATTATACATTCGATACTAAAAAGTTCTCAAATGGAGACTGCGGATTGGCAAGCGCAGCGTAGGACGTCCACCAACGAGATAGCCGGATGACCTGCTTAAAGACACGGGTTTAAGGTGGATACAGACGGCTTTCAACCAAACAACTATAGTTATATGGGGGACAACAGTGGACGTCCTATTCCACCAACGAGATGAACGGATAACCTGACTAAAGCCGCGGGTACACGGTGAATGCAGATGGTTTTGCAACCATAGCAACGGGAGTATATGGGGGACAACAGTGGACGTCCTATGATTGCTATGATGATGATAAAGAAGATAATAGCAATGCAGACGGAGTTTGTACCAGATCCTATCAGCCAAAAAAATATATGAAATTAATCAAAAAACTTTCAAAAAACAAAGTCTACGTGACCATAAATCATTATCGAACTTAACAAAACGGGTGTATAGAGAGTTAAAGTTTGGCAGCGAGCCAAAGGGTCATCAAAATATTTACCCTGGAAAGATAAGCCTCGATTATGATGTCGAAACCACTAAGAATGGACCGGAAGATAAGCCGTATTAAGAATTAACAAGTCACCGTCCTGAGGTACTTATAATTTACTAGCTTCTAACCGTGAATTCGCTCGTCTGACGCATTAAGTCTAGCAGTTGAATTATAATAGGCTAGTGTACCAAAAAACTTGTAATTAGTCTGTCAACTATTGTGTTATTAATACCATGCGGCGCAGAATTTCTTTAGCTGCACAATAGTATAAATAACGCACAAGTATTAGTCTTGTTCTGAGAGGAGGCCTGTGCCCAGCAGTGGGACGCATATAGGCTGGGATGGAAGTATTTTCTTAGATATCGCTTTTTGGGTTAGGAAATCAAAATTAATAATACTGCCCAGTATTATGAATTTGGAATTCATTAATAAAATTCAAGTGGTACCTAGATATTTTCTCTTGAGTGTACATGCAGCTTCAGAAAATGTATAGTAGCTTGCTAGTAGGTAATTATTCCGCGTTATTCGCAGACTCATTCAAGCCCTTTCGTCATTGTCATCAACAGATCCAAGGCCCGTCAGCCTTCTCCCACAATAGGTGTCATGTCCTGCATATTAACCGTCAAGGTGAAATGGGTCCGTAGAAATTATCTGCGAAACTATGCGTTGAATACGAATTAAGTCAATGATTCAGCTATTTTGAACTCTGTTTTGTAGAGAACGAGGTTAAAAGTAAAGGAGAGGGAGTGAATGCGTGTGACAGGGTGATTTGGCATGAAGGATTATCACTTGGATTTAGATATTTGATGTTGGGTGGAGGACAGTTGTCATATCGCAACTAGTTTCAAGTCCTTTGATGTTTCGGGTCCTTGTTTTATGGAAATAACAAGACAATATGACGCTTTATTGAACACCACGATATAGTAGTACCTAAGCAATGCTGAAAACAGGTGATAGGTTTTTTTTTTTATAATCATAAGTGCTTGTTATAGACTACATTGAATAAAGATTATTTTTTGACGTTGAGTTTGACTTTGAACTCTACATGAACTCTCTGTTACATGAACTGTTCAGCAAGGGTAGGTACCTAAATAGATTCCCTAGAGATATTTTCTTTTATTATGTAAAACACTAAACTTTTTGATATTTATGTGAAAACGGTAGATTAAAAGTATTATATCCTATATATTTAGAATAGTCTAATTATTAGCTTTCATTTGATACCCATATTGTTACAATACAAAATATATTTTTTCGTTCCTCCGCCATATTTTTTTCACAGACGCCATATTGAAATATTGTATAGCCTATGTCACTCCGACAGTTATGACTAATCCAATGATACCTCATATGTTACAATCCGTCCAGCCGTTTAGGCTGCAGCGAGGACCAAAGAAATGGACATAAATACCCACATACATACATACATACGCTCGAAAAACATAACCCTCCTTCGGGCAGTCGGGTAAAAATATCGTGCTAAGAACCATTTCAACGTATTCCAAAATTATATTAACAAGTGTTATGTACCATATATTTCACAAATATTTCATAATGCAACCTAACACACCAGGTACTGCTCCCGATTTAATGAGAAATCTTACAAAAAGTATGACATAAATAAACCCCTACTGTGTTATGAAGGAAAAATACATAAAATGTAACGTAGTCTCTTGGAGCGGTACAGATAATTTCGGTACAGAAAAGGCTGGTCCTCAGGGAGAGGGGCACTTAAAATGGTGCTTTAGTAAATAGTACCAACGTCGAGTGCCGGCTATCTAAATGACGTTTTGCTTGGCGTCTTTTTGTGGGTTATGCAGTTGTTGACGGTAGATTGGGAATGTTTGTAAATTACTGGAGTTTTTAATAAGTTTTGGGGCGCTACTGGTTTACAGCTGATTGTTATTGCTGTTTTTATGGATGATTGCTAGTTGTAAAGTTTGTGGTAAAGAGAAATTTGATTGCATTTTGAATTTAGGTAGGTTTAGGTAGGTACAGTGGTTGTGTAGCGGTATAGCACGCAGCACGGAATGCTGAGGCCCTGGTTTCGATTCCCAGCGCTGGTCTCTTTTTCTGGTTTTTCTGTACATCTATGTTTCAGTTTGTATTTTTGATATGGATTTTACGGGATACCCGTAAAAGTAACAAAATTTGGTGTTGAAATAAAAAATACAAAAAGACTCCAAATAATCAGTTTTAATATAGGTAGGTTGTTATAAGAAGTTACACTGAAACTGAAAGTGAACTGAAACTTTAAAATATATTAATATTTTCTAATTGTTAATACTTCAGGACTTATTTTCAGGACGTACATACATTATGTATGTGCGTCCTGAAAATTTAACAAACCATTTTAAGGTAAGTATTCGATTGAGCTTTAATTAATTTGATTTCATATTTACTTTAGTTAATTCAATTTGGTATGTAAATCCGGTGACAATACGATCTGGTAAATAGTTATTTTTCAACTGGAATTTCATTTCGACTGTCAGATCTAATGGTTTTACGAGCAACGCTGTAGGTAAAAGCTAAGTTTAGCAATATTTATTAATTATGAGAGAAATTTTAAGTCATATTCCTGTTATTATTAGTTCCGTGATACGTACTCAACATTGGCAGGCCTCCTAATAGATGGACCGACGATATCGTGAGAGTTATGGGCATCTGGATCCAGGTGACAAGTTGTCGTTCAAGTTGTTTTCAGCTCATTTAGTCTCCAAGTGCCTGCCAAGCACAAGCAGATGTTCCTGCGCTCCGACTTCTTCCTTTTAGGGTAGCGATGAAGACGACTTGCAAAAATCCCTAACTCGTTTTTTCATGTAATTTTTGTGTATTTTATATGTCTTTTTGTGGACCTATTATTTTTTTGTATAATTTGAATTTTACAGCGCATTTGTGTTTCAACTGTGATGCTGTATTTTTTGTTGACAAATAAATAAATAAATAATTGCAACTCTTTAATGAAGCCTTCGTTTAACAGCAGCGGGCCTTTTGGTTTTCAATTCCAGGGTCTGCTTACCCTTTACACTGCCTACGCTGCTGTGGAGGGGTGCCCGCTAACTAACGCTGTCTACCCTGGAATTGACTCAATTCCATAAGCTGATAATTATATGAACATAGCACGGGCAGCATTTTACCGCCCCCACGCGAATTACATGTGACGTAGTTAGCGTGTACCGTAATTAAGAGAGCGACGCGGTACTAATAGCTGAAAGTGGTACCGGTATTCCATTAATCGCGGGACACTGCTGGAAATTGCTGATGCACTGTAGGTATACTTTTCATCTCCTTTTTACTAAGCTCTTGGTGAGTTTTTGTCACAACAGACGCCTTATGAAAAATTAATTCTAGATTCAAGAATAAGAATTATTATTCTGAAAAACTTTTCCCCAAAAGGAAGTCGTATCAATTTTAGCCCCCGGTGCAAAACGAGGAGTGTTAAAGTTTGACCGCTACGTGTGAATGTCTGCACTGTCTGGCACCGTAGGTCTTAAACGGGTGAAGCGATTTGAATGTGGTTTTGTTTTTTTGAAAGCAGATTTTCTAGCGATGGTTCTTAGATACGTTTTATCAAAATCAGTTCAGCCGTTTTTGAGATATTGAACTTTGAAGTGGCAATGTCGGGGTTTCCCAACTTTTGGTTGGTTAGGTTAGTCATATCAAAAAGTAATGTATATCAAATTATTTGTTCTTGTAGAACTTTGAGTTGTTTTTCTACAGAACTCTTCAAGTTAGGTTCATCATCATCACCATCATCTTAGCCGTAGGACGCCCATTGTTGGACATAGGCCTCCCCCATAGACTTCCAGTTGCTTCGGTTGGAAACGCCTTGCATCCGCCCATCTCATACATACAACCATACAACTCTCGCTTCCTCTACAATAATATTAAACAATAAAAATAATGATTAAAGAGTTCTAGATTACAGAAATGCTAATTCACACTTTTGTGCGAAATGGCTACCAAATTTACGGCATGGGGCCCTACTATCATAAGTTGAAGCCATTTATTTTACACAGATATCTCACTGCATTAAAATTTGCATTTGGCCAATATCAGTTTCATAGAAAACTCGCTCTGCATAATAAAGTAGACACGAGGGAAATAGTCGTCGATGTACGTATTCGAACGTATTTGGTAGTCGATAATACATACTGAGACATGGATGCACAGAAAAACCAGAAGAAGAGACCAGCGCTGGGAATCGATCCCAGGTCCTCAGAATTCCGTGCTGCGTGCCATACCCCTACACTAAGTTGTTGAAGAAAGATACTTGTTTAGCAATAATACATTGGGTATCTGTACTATCATATCACATAATTACTTATAAGTACTTATTCACAAACACACACACACACACACACACACACACACACACACACACACACACACAATTTTGTATCCCTACCTACTGTAACTCGTAAATCATATTTGTACAACATAGTATAGTTTGTAATTATTGATAAAGATTTTTTGTAATGGAAGAGTGGGGTCTCCTGACAAAAGTTTTATACTTACTAGGAGATTTCAATCTTTGTAACTTAATAAATATTTCTCATTAAAAAAACTACCACTGGCCAGGAGTACAGACACGAATTTCTCCTATGCACCCATATCTCAGGTTGCTTATTTCTACTACGCTACTTAAGCAGTAGCACTAGAGATAGAGAGAGAGAGAGAAACATTTATTTACACATATTCGATACACATAAAAATACATTAGATGGAGAGAAAAAAATAATAAAAATAACATCGAATAGTATAAAGTGGACCCCACTCAGCATACTGTTACGGCAAGCCGCAACGCTGTTTTTCAGTGGGACCCATTTAAAAACTAAAACATATAAAAACATACAACACACTATGACGACACGAACGCCAGCGGAAGGAAGTTCGCAACCGGAAATAATGGCAACACTCGATCAGTTTAACCATTTTCGAAACAGTTAAACCTCAACAAGTCAAACCAGGATTGTAGCGTAATATTTACATTAATTTCAATAACAATGATACTAGCACTAGCGACAACTATGTTTCGTTCTCATCGAGAGACGTAACACAGTTTCAGAACTAACCGCTCACCCAGTCAAGAGATGGCGCTACAAAGCAATCAAATTAACAGGTCCGATGAAACCAACGGACGTCTACAAGCGTCCTCACGCGAGCAACAGGGCTACTACGAAATTCGAAAATCCAAGTTCGTGTCGTTCGGTCCCTCTCACACCTTATACTATTTAATACAAGAGCGAGAGGGACGGTACGATACGAACTTCGATTTTCGAACTTCGGAGTAGGCCCTCAGATATTGCAGCCAGCCGCCGTATCGCGTGCTCCAGGCTACGAATTAGCCCGAAACATGTCGAGCTAAACTCAATTTAAGACGTGAGTTATCGGGGTTTATTCCATTAAATATCATTTATAATCCGAATGCCATTTATTTTATCATTTATTATCTGGGGCCTATTTTCAGATTGATCATCAGTGAATTACTTTTACAGGTGCTTCCTTACTAGGTTTTTTTAATTCGAAAAGTTTATGGTAATACAAATAAGTTCGGGTTTGAACCCACGACCCTCATCTTGAGAGGCAATAGATCAAACCACTAGGCCACCCTTTTTCCACTATTATAGCGATTGTTTTATAATAATCGCAGCTTTATCCTTGTTGGAAGCTTCGCTCGAGATCCATAATGGGCAGATTATCTGCCATTATACAGCTTAGCAGTATTATGAACGGAGTGCCGTGCGGGAAACACTGTTTATGGCCAAAATAGGCCGACGCCATCGTAGTTTTGCACTATTTACAAGGAATTTTACCGCCCGGCAGTCCGATTTGTCACGGTCCAATTATAATAATATGGCATGAAAAAAACGGTCGGTTTGTGCACTTGTTCGTCGTCCGATTTTACGGTCCGATGTGGCATGAACTGATTGCCCAATATTACAAGCACGTTTTTAATTGCTGTCATCTCGGAATGTAAAAAAAAAACGGACCGTCAATGGTGTGTGAAGTTCCCAGTTCGCACTGCGCCCGCGTGGGAACTACTGTCACGGGTGACGTCATCTAGTAGTATTATTTCCAAACCTCCCGTCCCAATAGCGGCGGATTTAAACCAAGTAGATTCGGTCAGATGGCGCCACTTGAGACACCCGAGAATGCAAGATGGCGCATGTCATATTTGTTATTTTCGCAAATAAATCGAACACGAAACAAGATCGCTGATTCAATTATTTCCTATTTCCTCAACCAACTCAAAATAAGGGCACAGAATAAGTTAGTAATAGTACAAATAAGGGACCGAGATCCCAACAACTACGACCAAAACCCTTTCACTCTTTCTCTTTGCAGGTGGTAGGACCTTGTGCAAGGTCCGCCCGGATTTACCACCATCTTGCTCGTTAATCCTGCCGTGAAGCAGTAGTGCTTATTCTGTTGTGTTTTGGCGTGGAGAGTAAGACAGCCGGTGAAATTACTGGCACTTGAGGTATCCCATCTTAGGCTTCTAGGTTGGCAACGCATCTGCAATCCCCTGGTGTTACAGGTGTCTATGGGCGGTGGTGATCTCTTACCATCAGGAGACCCACTTGCTCGTTTGCCATCCAGTCGCATAAAAAAAAACTGCTCAGCAGTGGGACTTATATAGGATGTTTTCTTGATTTCCGTTAACTTTGCCAGACGATTCAAAATTACCTGATTAACTTTCTCACTAATAAATGAATAAATAATTATTCATATTATATACAACTTGTAGGGGTTGTTAGGTACTTTAAAATCGAAATTTTAATACATTAAAGCTGTGGCTCTGCAAATCCCTTAATTCACGCTGCTCGGCGCATATAAGCCACATTACAAAATCACTTTTCGTGTTGACTATACGTCAGTACCACAAGGACATCCAGTGGGACTCCTTGGAAAATAAGTATTCAATTGTTAAAAAAAAACACTTATCACGACCGACCGACTGACGACCGGATGGCCAAGTGGTTGGAGAACCTGACTTCGAAGCTTGATGTCCCGGGTTCGATTCCCGGCCGGGGCAGATATTTGTGTGAATGAACACGCGAACACACGAATGTTTGTTCTTGGGTCTTGGATGTTTAATATGTATTTATGTATGTATTTATCTACATAAGTATGTTTATCCGTTTCCTAGTATTCATAGTACAAGCTTTTCTTAGTTTAGGACTAGGTCGTTTAGTGTCAAGTGTCCCATGATATTTATTTATTTTCATCACACTTGCTCGCAAACAGTGTCGTAACATGCAGGCTACCTACTTAAATAAACTAAGTTAACCAAACGTTAGCGACATCTATCCTACAGCCAGCGCCATCTAGTGGCAAATTATGGTACTAATTGCAGCACAGCCGTTTGGAACGTAAACTAAACAAGGTACCTAGCTATGATTGATAAATTAATATTTTTTTATTAAATATTGAAATCTTCGGTGTCAACCAAAATTTTCTCAACTACGCCACCCAACCCTTTCTACGCATGACCGCGCGCCGCCAACTTTGATAAATAAACCACAAATGAAATATATCCTAGTTTAATTTTTCTCTAGGCTAAGCAATTAATAACTTTCCTTTGTGCTGAGGAAAACAATAGGAATTGTTAATGAGCGTTGGCCATTCCCGTTTCTTTTTATCATTTCCTACCGTTTCAGGGTACCCGGGAAAAGGAAGTATTTGAGATTTTTGGGATTAAATATTAATTACCTACCTGCTTCTTTTCTCGTTAATATGTATTTGGAATTTTTCTCAGAGCTCAGTTTTTATTTACACTAAGGCCGTGATGCTGTAAACATTTAATCTCGATTTAGTTACTAAGCTTATTGAATAGTGTCAAAACAAAATATTCTCCTCATTTCAGATAATATAATATTATGTTGAAGATATTCGATATAGGCCTTATAAGTAAATAGGTTTAGAGTTGCTCAGCGCGCTATATAGAGAGAGCTATGCGCAGGGTCTCTCTACGAGATCGAATCGGAAATGAGGAGATGCGTAGAAGAACCAGAGTCACCGACATAGCCGAGCAAATTAACTCGTTGAAGTGGCAATGGGCAGGCCATATAGCACGGAGAACAGATGGCCGCTGGAGTCGAGAAGTTCTTTAATGGAGAATAATATACGCAAGATCACCAGGGGCTTTCTGTGAAAAATTTACGTAATCCAGTAAAGTTAAAAGTGACTGCCATTCATTGTGTTGCGTGTTCATTCCCAAAATATCTTGGCACGGGAGATATCAAATGAATTGCGTATTGTAAGCCTTAAAAGTGAAGGAATTATGCTTTTGTATAAGTTAAAAGCAACTCGAAGATAGATAGTTTTCTTTTATATAATCATTCGTGCATTTACTCGGACAGTTGAGTAAACTGAGTGTGAAACCTTTTGATAATCAATTTCGCTACGATTTCATTGGAACATATTAGAATATCAATATGACATCAGTAGCACAAACGATTCATCCTAGAGTACGTGTTTTATTTTCTTTGACTGTATAATCGTCATCTTCATCATTTGGTTATTATTGAAAAAGTCATTCAAAATTAGATGGAAAATATAATAACTTTCGATAAAAAATATTAGAACAAGCAGAAGGGTTATATACAGTGTGTCTTTGAAGGGGCTACCCGAGGTTTTCATCGATTTTTGACAAGTTTTGAATCGTATCTCCTACTTTTGCACTACAGTTAGAATTATAAGTCAAACGGTTATCGGTGCTCCAATCTTTTATCTACATTTTGCCTACCGGATTTTGAAAAATATGAATACTTCATTTTGTATGATTTTTTTAAACATTGTCTAAAAAACACTTATTTCGTATCTCTATTGACGTGAAAGTCTAACATATACGAAATCTACATTATTTGGGTTCGTCTTTGACGTCTCTTAAAAGTGGTCGAGGGTTTTCGTTTGAAATTAATTAACACAAAAGTTATGGTCAGAAAACCGGTTTTTTGGCCTAAAATTGTTCAACTTTTATGCCAAATATCTCGAAGACAATGAACTTTGAAGTGAATATGGGATACTATGTTGCTTAAAGCCGTTGTTGTTAATATAATAAGCTTCAAAAAACATTAGAAAACAAAGGAATTCAGATCGAAGGTCATGGGATCCCCTTAAATAAAAGGTTCCATTTTATTAACATAGATTTATTTATCGAATTTTATTCGAATTCGGTTTGAATTCTATCGAAGCGGAAATTAGACGGCTAATTGGACATTACTTTTCTTTACTACCCACGCTAAGTGCAGCATCTTCTTTATTTAAGTGTCAGCTAACTCTGAGTCGCAGTAATGCACTGAAGGGTTGGCTTCGAGGGTAGTATCGTTTCATTAACGTGCCCCGGACAGAGGGAAAGTTCCATTCCAATTGGTATCTTTTCCCATTCTTTACTCGGAAATTTCCATTTAATAGGTTTTATGATGGAAAAAGTTTTTGTTGCCAACCTTCCGGGCTGATTAATAAAAAATCCCGGGGAAGTTCCGAAGAGATTATTGTGGCATTATTACTTTTGGTTTGGAATTGATTGGAATGGATTTGGCAAAGTTGGTTTAGCTCGCGACCGCAAGCAACCATTGATATTGATTTATTTACTTATAATATCTAAGCCTCTGCGTTAGGAATAAAGATAAGATAAGATTATTTATTTAATAATTTGCAGTATAAGATAACAAGAGAAAAGGTTTACAAAAAGTCTATGTAACATGCAGGCACTAGGATTACGACAGAACCTGTGTCGCAGACTAAAAGTGCTAGCATAAATTAAAATTAATATTTACCTATCTAAATATGTATTATAAAAGTATGTTAAATTGTTCGAACAATTATTAAATTCAGATCAGAGTGAGCTAAACTGCCCTACAAAGGTTCCCTGTACAATTGCTATTTTATAGACTGATGATTGTTAACCTGGTTTTGTCTTCTTAAATTACTATCAAAAACGTGTATAGACCATGTTAATGACGATTAAAGTTTCTATCTATCTATCTATCTATCTAATTAAAACCCAACTAGGTAACTTGAAAAAAAAATAATCTTACAAATCACTCAAATAAATTCATTCAAAATCGTGACCAGCTCAAAAATAATCATTATACAATACTTTCAATACTGAACATTTATTTAAAGTATTACTGTTATAATAAATAAAAATAAATAAATATCACGAGACAATTCACACCAATTGACCTAGTCCCAAAGTAAGCTTAGCAAAGCTTGTGTTATGGTACTAAGCAACGGATACATATAATTATATAGATAGATACATACTTAAATAATAGTAAACACCCAAGCCCGAGAACAAACATTTGTATTTTTTCATACAAATATCTGGACACGGGAATCGAACCCGGGACCTCAAGCTTCGTAGTCAGGTTCTAACCATAGGCCATTGGTCGTCTAAACGTGTCGTGGTGGGTCGTGGTGTATAAGGTTAGGTTAGAACACATGTCATGATATTTATATGGATAATTGCACAACTTATTTATCGCCATAAATCTTTGCTTAGCCTCTCCTAGAGACTAACAGTCGACCAAACACTGAAAAAAGAGGATAGCTGAACTAGTTTGGCTACTTGGTGTTTGTCAAAATTCACTAATTAGTAATGCAAATAATGCTAATACTGCAAAACTGTTTTTTTTTAAGACATCACCCAACTTTTAACTACCAGTGGGCCTTAGTTTTAGTCACTCAAGTTATGTTACAAGCTACGAATAAAGAATATTTATTTATTTGCTTTAGCAACATTTTTTTGTTACTGTTAGTATTTTTTTTTTTCAGTGAATGTTTAAGTATACCGGGTGTATCCTGTAAAAAGAGCAAATAATTGAAACATAGATCATACTCGTCAAAGTGAACGACATTAGTTCAGCGACTTATAAAAATAAATAGTTATTTTATTCTATCACTTTAAATTTGAAGTTTGAAGTGTGTAGTTACGACGACGACAATTGGACTCTTAGGATAGCGTACATTGATAACACTAATTTAATTTGTATGAATAAGTGAAAATCTAAAAATCAATTATTTTAACCTCTTCGCCGCCCCAAAACAAACGAAGTGGCGTGCTCTGTACACCAAAGAAAAACCAGCGACAAATCAACTTGATTTTTAATTACATTGCAGAAGGATTAATTTTGAGTTGAATGTTGCTCATTATAGATGACCATGGATGGCGTGTGAGGTATTCCATGGGCTGTCACGACACGACTCGACTGAATGACTCTAGCGGTGTAGAGGTTAATAAGTCATTGACCTAATATTGTCCAGTCTGACGAGCACGATCTGTGTTTTAATTATTTGCTCCTATTTATTATAGGTCACACCTGGTATAGTAACCTGTAGCAGTTATGAATAGTTTATGTTCATATTATAGTTAACCAATCGCGTAACGCTGTGAACGGGAGGTTAGGAAGTTAGTGGTTCACAAATTCAAGGAACCACCTTAATGAGTGCGCATGACTGCTTGGGGCCGGTGGTACAGAATAACGTTAAGTTATGTAACTGTTGGTTAAAATGTGTTTTTTTTTAACATTCCCTCCCTTTTTTGCTCATGGACGTCCGGGCGGGGGAGTGTCTTCTTTTATACATGTTATTAGGTTGCATTTCTACCTGGGATGTGCGAGGATGTGTTTGTCATGAACCAAATAGAAACGATTTCTTTACCTCCCTTTTCACACTTAAGAGTATCGCAGCTCTATCGAGGAAGGAGTAGCTAAGGTAGATCAGTTCCGTGTATGTTCCGCGTAGAAAATTCCCAGTCGCATTTTTCCCTTCTAGAATTTACCTAATAGATTTTTATTTTAATTGTTTTTACAGATTATAGGGTTTGCTCCCAATTATACAGATTCCCAATTGCACTGATTGCCATTTCTGAGGATTTCAATTTCTACAGATTCGCAAATTTACAAAATAATGGTTCTATAAATATAGCCAATATAGATACGGCATACAGTCAAGGGCAGAGATATCGACACGGCCAAAGTTGCAAAAATATGTATACACGACTTTATGCACTTAATATTAAGGCCGTGTATACATACTTTTGCAACTTTGGCCGTGTCGATATCTTTGCCCTTGACTGTACATGTAAAAATAAAGCAACAAACGCAAATTGACAAATATTCAGATACCTGTACAAAGAAAAAGTCAATGACAATGACGCTAACTAACGTCTGAATCAAACAATTAATTAAACCCCAGTTAATAGTTTGCGAGCACTCGCCATCGGCTCTTATTAACTTAGTGAGTTAGAGCGATGCGCGGACGTAGTTAGAGAGTTTAGAGTCGAGTTCAGAGTCTAGTTCAGATTTCAGTTCAGCCTACATAACCTGGTGTACTGCTTGTAAAATTAAATCATCGTCCTAGAATATTGACAAGTCACTTCTGGTGGCTTTTTTTGTGAATATATGCCTATCATCATCATCATCATCATTCAGAATTAGTTCGCTGAAGTGGCGTTGGGCTGGCCACGTCTCTCGCAGGACCGATGAACGGTGGAGAAGACGAGTCCTCGAATGGAGACCACGGACAGGAATACGTAGTGTAGGGCGTTCTGAGGCACGGTGGACGGACGACCTTAAGAGGGAATGCGAGGGGCTGAAGACAGAGTGTTGTGGCGCGCCATGGAAGAGTCCTATGTGCAGCAGTGGACTGCTGTAGGCTGATGATAATGATCATCATCATCATATCAGCTGTAGGACGTCCACTGTTAGACATAGGCCTCCACCATTAGACCTCTAGTTGCTTCGGTTAGCAGCGGTTAGTCGGTTTGGTAAGCGGCATGCATCCACAGTGAATCCGTTTAACCAGTTCATACGTCCATCTCGTTGGTGGACCCATGGTTCCATTCGAGAACAGGTCGGCCCTCCCTCTGAACCTGTGCCTGAATTTCTAGAAATCCAAGGAAATGTAGTTTAATCCTGAAATTAAACTGAAATAGCACAGGTTCATGGATTTCTATGAATATAACCTATGTTTGGAGAGTTCCCAAATATTACTTTGTGATTTTTCGGTAACTATGACATTGTCTGTGAAAAAGCAATCAGGTTCTATAGTAGATTACATCACCATTATGTTGTTTCAATAAGTGTTCATGTTAAGTAAAAAGGCCGCTCCAATATCAAGTCTTACACAAACTTACTCAATATTTGGAATACTAGGGCGCACCTAAAATGTTAGCATGTAAAAGAGAACGCATAAATTTTTCATTGTTTCGTTTCTCTTCGGAGTATAATTATAATATTCCTTTTGAGTCAAAGTTGAGGAAGATCCCTATATTAAATATTATCTTTTATGTTTCGTTCATTTGGAAGGCAGGCTTTGAGTTTTCTACAGACGATTGCGAAAAGCTTTGTTCTGATGAACAAATATTGTCTATTCTTCATTTTTTTTTCGATGGATTCCTATGTAAAATCGCGAGAAAAGAGAATTTTTGTCTTTTATTTGGCCTTTTGCATGCCTTATAGAGATGGTAGAACGGAAAACACTTATTAAAATTAAAGATATTACTGGCCATATTTTTAAATAATGATAAAACGTAAGTTTTGCTTTTTTTTTTTATTCAGAAATTCAAATATATAGATTACGGCACACCACAGTGATAAGAAAGCTGCCAGCATTAACATTTCACAAAAACTTTTTCAAAATATAATATACCACATACTGGTAAAGGATAGTAAAAGATCGTGGATATTAATAACAACTTTCAGAATGCGCACGGCTTTTTGGGTGATTGGGAGAAGATAATTCAGTACTTTTAACCGAATAAAAAAAAGAGTTTATCAATTCGGTTTCATCATCATCATCATCCTAGCCTACATACGTCCCACTGCTGGGTACAGGCCTCCTCTCAGAACACGAGGGCTTGGGCCATAGTTCCCACGCGGGCCCAATGCGGATTGGGAACTTTTTTTTGTTTGATACCTCTTAACTCCGTCATTTGTGAACCGATTTGATTTTTTTTTTTCGTTCGTATAGGAATACCTATGGCGATTTTGGCATTTTTAGCATTAAGATAAGCAATTACATTCAGAAAGTATCATTTGGTAAACTGAACCTGATGAAGAAGACCGTGGATGACCAATGGAACTCGTCAAAGCTAAGTAATGCTCCCTCGTCTATAAACGATCATGATTATTATACCTAGATAAGCGACTAAGAAGGAGCTTTAAGTTCATGATTCTTTCGAACTGATCTGATGCTGAAGCCGGAAGGTAGGCAACGGAACTCAGTTATAAAACAACGTAACTAAGCCGTGTTTGGGCTTGATGGAATCGTTGTGAGATGTACCTACTTTGGCTACAAATCACTAAAAAGTGAGAAATAAAGAAAAATTTTAACAAAAAATAAAACAGACTCCAAAAAAATAAAAATAACAAAAAGGGAACCGACTACAAAACCTTGTAAATATTTTTCTAGGTACCTACTAGCTCGAAGTCGGTGCCTCAGCACGAGCCAGCAGGAATTGAACAATATTCGTCTACCTCACCTACATACTATGGGTTTCAATCCATCCTGCTGGGTCGTGCCGAGTCACTAACTTCGAGCTAGATACCTACCTAGAAAAATATTTTACAGAGTTTTGTAGTCGTTTCCATTTTTTTTTTTTTTGGAGTCGGTTTTATACTTTTACCGATAACCCTCAACTCTAGCAATTGCGGCCTATTGAAATAACATTGTAAGGGCGTTCATTAAAGAAAGTTACAGTGCCTACGCAGTAACTTAACAATTTGTTCGCAAATTTGAGTTCAAATATTCGAACAGTCAGCAGTTTTAATGTGATTTCATTTTTTCAAGCATTATATCTCTGTTGGAAAAAAAAAAATAGTTACCGCCTCACAAAGTTACAAAATCATCATGAGTAATTTGAATCATCTTAAACCTATACCCACTAAGTAAAATAATTTAATTTAATAATAATAATGAAGAATAATAATAATGCGACTAACACTAGTTTTGTAAGACCATTTCTACTAAAAAAATATGGACTTGTTGGTCTGAAATAAAGTATTTTTATTTTTTATTTAAAAAAAAAAAAATAGAGTATAGGTCCCATAAGCACCAAATCAGGATCTGATGATTAAAGGAAATCGAGGGAACTCTTCAATTATTGTAGGGACACCTATTGTAATTTGAATATATTTAGTAGTAACTCGTGCATTTGCTTTTAAAAATAATCATTTGGTGAAGTGGAACTGATGATGAAGACCATAGTTGACTATCGGAGTAAGTATTCAATAACAAGTATTTCACGGGTTGAATTTCAGTTACTTTAACACAGTTGCTAAGCAATTTATGCTCCTCATAATGTAGGTGGTGAAGCACCAGGACTCCTCAATAATGAACGTCTCTGCATCGGGAAAAACAATCTTTTGCAATAAGGTGACCAGCAGTTGACATTAAACTATTGTATCTTAGATTATTTATAATAAAAAGAGTGTAAAAAAGGGACCTTTCGACTGCCATAATCTTATAAGTCATAATGTGATGTTTGTCATAATTTTTTTCCCCGCTGAAACCGTACATTTTTCATAACTTTTTAAATGGTCATCATGTAAAACTCTATAGGGTAGGTTAGGTTTGTTTTATAACAATTCTGAAAAATAAATGGTTTCAGAGAAAAAAAGAGTTATGTCAAACATTACATTATGACAAACAATACATTATGTCTAACAATTTTGTACCAATCGATATAGACCCAAAAAAAAATTATATAACAAAAAATTGAACCGACTTCAAAAAACCATCAAAATCGTAAATTATTTGTATGGAGAATTGTACAGTGCCTCTACAGATAATTTACGCCGTCGCTATCGAGTACGGTCACTGTCAACTTATGGTCTAGTGGTACTGAAGTCGGTGCCTCAGCACGAGCCAGCAGGAGTGATTGAAGCCCAATATACATATAGTTATACTATGTAAGTGAGGTAGACGACTATAGGTCCACTCCTGCTGGCTCGTGCTGAAGCACCGACTTCAGACTGGTAGAATAATATTTTGATGGTTTTTTGTAGTCGTTTCAATTTTTTGTTTTAATTTTTTTATACTAACTAAACAAAAATGTTATTGATGCTTCAGATTTGGGTAACTAGTATTATAGCGGATTCAGTTACGGGTATGCATATCAAATTAAAGTCTTTAGGAAATGTAAATGACTTTTGACAATATGACTTTTAAGAAATAAATTATGATGTAAAACGTTATGGACTGAAAAAATCGGAAGTTCATTTTTATGGGAAACAATAGAGAGTTCCGAAGTCACGAGTGAACATCATCTTAAATTATTTTTTATTTATACAGAATATTTAAGATTTACCTGTACATTTCCATCGAATACGTAATAACTCGCCCCAGCTCCAGGGGGTCTACTACGAAATTCGAAAATCGAAGTTCGTATCGTACCGTCCCTTTCACTCTCGTATTAAATAATATAAGCGTGAAAGGGAAGGCAAGATACGCAGTTAGAATTTTGCACTTTGTAGTATAATAGGGCCAGTTAACGGACGCCGCCGGTCGTCATTTAAACTTTTCTCATTACAAGGCTTTTTTAAGAGAAATAATTTAAAGAAAAGTGGCAAGGTGAGAGAAGTGTGTAGGAAGGAAAAGGCCAGGACGAATGGGCCGTGAACTTTTGTGGGTTCCGTTTCTTTTAAGGTGGAAAATATTGGTAATATGTACCTACTAGTAGGATCGTTCGTGAGTAGGTAATCATGAGTTGAACCGTTTTCAACCCCCGACGCCAAAAAAGAGGGAGTTATATATTAGACCGCTATGTGGGTCTGTGTGTGTGTCTGTCTGTGGCACTGGCTCTTAAACGGGTGAACCGATTTGAATACGGTTTTGTTTTAATCGAAAACAGGTTTTCTAGCGATGGTTCCTAGTTAGGTTAGTTAGTTAGTTAGGTTCCTGGTTAGGTTATAGGGTTCTAATTATTGTAATGTTACTCAAATATGTTTCACGGTCACGGAAGCTTAAGTAATGTTTAGACACAACAAACGTGAGACGTGGGCTCTAACGATGGGCCTCATGAGGAAGTTCAAAGTCACTCAGAGGCCTATGGAGAGGACTATGCTCGGGGTTTCTCTGCGGGATAGAATCAGAAATGATGATATCCGCAGTAGAACTAAGGTTACCGAAGAATCGCGAAACTGAAGTGGCATTGGGTTGGGGCACATCGCTCGCAGGACTGATGGCCGATGGGGTCAGAAGGTTTTGGAATGGCGTCCGCAGACCGGGAGACGAGCTGTCGGTAGGCCTCCAACAAGATGGAGCGACGACCTGGTTAAGATCGCGGGATCGCGGTGGATGCGGATAGCACAAGACCGGTCTGAGTGGAGAGCCTTGGGGGAGGCCTATGTCCAGCAGTGGACGTCTTTCGGCTGACATGATGATGTGATGCTGATGATTAAAACAAAAACAAAATCGAAATGTTTATTTTAGAACTAGCCCGCAAAGGATTTTTTAGGACAATTTTGCCAGTGCTTAAATAAGTTTTGCCGTTGTATAGTAAATTCTTCAGTACGAAATATAAGACCGCGCCAATTATTCGATATATCTATTAGTTATTTTTTTGATTATATATCTGTCTTACTAGAATCACAAAGTAAGATTTTCAAGTCCCGATGAATTTTAATCGAATGTAATGATGGTTTTTTCATGAACACACACAGAATCCTACAAAAAGTGGAAATAAAATGGAAAACAAGTCGGCAGGGGATCTAATTAAAAAGCAGTTGAGATGTATCTTCGTTATACTTTTTCGTTTAAGGTTTTTTTCTCAGTCAAGGTGTTACGGCACCGTGGCGTTATGTATTCGGTGCTGTAGCCGGGTAATTACGTTTTTCAACGAGCGAGCGCCTAGTGCGAGCGAAGCGCCTCCGTTTCAGCTGGGGTCTCACATAATACAGGTAGCATTTCTCTATCGATTCCCCTGGTTTGTGAGTAGGTTCGTTAATATGGAACTTTGAGTCGATTCAATTTTAGGATTTCCTTAATAATGGAACCACCGGGGTTGAGAAAGTAAATACCTAGGTCCATTGCTCACTGAGCTACGAGTATAATGTTTATATTTTATATTCACTCTACTCATTCATACCTACATTATTATTTATTACTACTTTGGTTATTTCCTGTATGTTATTTGATTACACTTTCTTAATACATATGAAAACGTGTTATAGTTTAACTAATTACGCCGAATTATTATGTAGTTTGAAACTTTTTTGATCCCAAAGAACCATACATTGTTTCGGGATAAAAGGTAGCCTATATGTTAATCCAGGGTATACATTATATAAATGCCATGGAAATCCGTTTAGTAGTTTTTGCGTGAAAGAGTAAGAAACATTCATCCATCTTTCGCGTTTATATATTAGTAAGATGTGTCAGGATGTGTCCCTAAAAAAATATATCTTTGTTTTTTTATTTTCGTGATATTGTAACTGTGGGAATCCTATTACCTACGGTTGTTTGGCTGTTATATCAAGCCAATTTGCTGCTTAATTGATAAATAAGATCGGTAATTGGATATTAAAATGCGATATCCTAATGCTATTGTACCTACTCATAGAGTATCAAAAATTATATTTTTCCTCGTGATAAAGATATTATTGTTTTGCTTTTCGGGAGGTTCAGAGGTCGAAACAAAAGATTTTTGTTTTCTTTCTGATTTGAATCTTCAGGAAAATGAAGACAACCAACGAGTCCCCAGCGACATTACATTCTGATGGTCATAGCTCGGACAGGTCATCGTAAAACAATCGCAACGCGGTAATGTAATAGAACAAGATTAGTAGAGTAGTATATAATATGTTACAGTATTATTTAAAGTCGAATGTTTAATCAAACGAAGTTACCTGACGTTTACTGGGTTCTGTTGAAACGAAAATAATGTTGTGACAAAATGAAAGAATGGTTTTTTATCTTCCGTCCATATAGTCAGTGTTCATCCCATCCCATCTGTAGTGATTAGATATAATTTTAACCTACTCTGAATTAAGATTTATAATTTGATCTTAGGTTATAAAAAGGTCACTACAGTAACTGTTTTACGGAACTGAGATAATAAAACAAAACGGTGAAAATTAAAATGGCGACCAACTAGCGTTCCATAAAACTTGAAATAAACCTTTTTTACCCGACTGCCCGAAGGAGGGTTATGTTTTTCGAGCGTATGTATGTATGTATGTATGTATGTATGTATGTAAGTATGTATGTATGTAAGTAAGTATGTATGTAAGTATGTATGTATGTGTATGTATGTATGTATGTGGGTATGTATGCTTTTGGTCCTCGCTGCAGCCTAAACGGCTAGACGGATTGTAACATATGAGGTATCATTGGATTCGTCATGACTGTCGGAGTGACATAGGATATATAATATTTCAATATGGCGTCTGAGAAAAAAAATATGGCAAAGGAATAAAAAAAAACTTTTGTATTGTAACAATATGGGAATCAAATGAAAGCTAATAATTAGCCCATTCTAAATATATATGGGCTATAATACTTTTAATCTACTATTTTCACAGAAATATCAAAAAAGTATAAAATAAAAAACATTAAATTTAAAAAATCAAAAAACCCGACTGCCTTAAAAACTAAAAGGAAGAAAATAAGTCTAATGGTCTAGAACTCTACCAAGAAGCTCATTTAAGGTTCAACAGTCGGAACCCGTTCAAATCGTAACCAGCTCAAAAAATCTTGGTAATAGGTCCCGACTGTTGAACCTTAAATGAGCTTCTTGATAGAGTTCTAGACCACTAGACTTATTTTCTTCCTTTTAGTTTTTTTTAGTATCTGTGGTTTATTTGCAAGTTTTATTCATAATGTTTAATTGCCATAAGTACATGTTTGAATTTTATGATAAATACTTGTAAACAATGCGCCTTTGGATCTGTTCAACAGGGTTTTTCGTAATTTGATTGAACGAAAACTTAACGTCTCACTACTCGTATTTCAATTAACATGGCAACATTATTTCATAAAGTGACATTAGCATTACCTATGTCAGTTGACTTCGTTTGATAAAAAATACGACTTTAATGACATGTTTTTTTTTTCAATTAGATTTATAACGACCCAAAATTGACCATTGATATTATGTTTGTGAAACTATTTCCATTAAGATTATAAATCGTTTATAATGTCACCGTGATTTAGAATATTAAGAAATAACAAAAAATAAGTAAGTAAATAATTTTACTAATTTAAATTGTCACAAAACTGTTTCAGAAAAGTCACATGTAATCATCATGACACATTGTAATTTATTACGATAACATCTGTGTTTAGCCGTTTTACATACATTTCATATTTTAGTTACATAATTTCTTAACAGATGGTGTGAGATGTACTAATTTTGTAGTTCTGTTTTACAACCTCTTTATAGATGGTGCTAGTTGCACACATTTTATATATTCCGTTCCATTTTATTAGTTTTAATTTCCACCCGTAAGATGTCGCTATCAAGTGCAGTCACCATTCTACATCACGCTTTTAAGATTTTTCTTGTTTCATGGCATGACGACGAAGGTCTACGTTGTTTTATCCTCATAATAGTGTTAGGTATTACGACTCTATTGAATTTTGTTCTATTTCCATATCTGTTTTTGCGATGACCTTTCCGAGTTGATTATACTTACCAGGGTGAAATCTTTTCGTTACAAACGACATTGTTACCATTCCATATATACGCCAAAGAAATAATCTATAAATTTATTGTTATTTCCTCCATGCGCATTGGTATCGTTTTGTGTAAAGCACAAGTGAATTTTAATGGAAAAATAAAACATATTCGTACGTCTTCCCCAGTTATTATAAGTTCAGTGGAAGGAATCATTTTTAGAGTTCCATATAGAACTCTATCAATGTTGCTAAGCTGTCTGTCTGTCTTTCTATCACAGGGCTATATCTCAAGAATGGTAATAGATAAATAACTGAGATCTGAGATCTCAAAATATATAATAATCATTTCATAAAGTTGCATCTTCTGGATCGTGGTCATTATTCGAGAGTTATTTGTTCTTCGAGCAACGTGTCATTCCGGCGTGATGTACCATCAGCCAAATATAATAGTCTACCACCCTAAAGAGGATAATCGTTTGAATGTCATAAAACAATAATGCCAATAGACTTGAAAGTTCTACTTTAGAGACATATTTATTTGATAGAAACTTGATTAAAAATTGTTAGACCACATATTTTTTAAAGTAGACTAGACCAAATACTTAAAGAAGAGAGACTAAAAACACAAGTGCAGTGATGTACACGCATCAGCTCTAAGAGCTGCTAGTGTATCATCGCCTCAAAAGGCTAATTGCCATAGTAATTGGGCTATGTAATCATTTCAATAATAATAATAATAATAATATTTGTCTGATGGTACATGCGAGGCGTTTGGAAATGACGCCTTAAAACGCGTATCTCAGCTAAAAAGACCCACGTTTTTGCATACAAATAAGTAAACCGCCGCGGAATGGGCGTTTGTCGTTCCCAATTTAGAGAATCCATCACAATTATGAATATGCATGCGATACAAAACGCGTATATCAAAAAGCGGATATCTCACGTTTTCGTGTTTTCCTTTTTTTTACATTTTTACCGTGTAAGCTGCTGGTAACCAATTCATTAATATTCAGCCGGCGGCTGCGCACATATCCGTCGCTTGTTGCGAAAGCAGACAAATCAAAAAGTTTCCAGTTTTTTGTTATGCAGTTTCGTTTTTGGCGGTACGTGTTCTGTTTTTGTTGGGGGTGCTTAGTTTTTGTGATGCCAATGCGGAAACATACCGGTTCGACGTTTGTTGACGCTTTCGTAAAGCAACGCTATATAGGTGAAAAACTTAATTAAATGACCAGAGGTCGTATTGTGTAACGTTTATGACGTTCACGATCGCAATCAAATGACAGATTTCGCATAAAGAAGCCTGTCATTTGATTGCGAATGCAAACGCCAGGATATGTGTGTGGCAGTGCACAGATTAGATATGGGACCTTGTCACTTTTCAAATATGAAACGTCGACACATGTACGTATGTAATGCGCATTTGACAACTGACAGCTGTCAATCCGACCTCTTTTCTTTAATCATACCAAGGCACAAAACGTGTGGTTTGCCGAAATAAAGTTTCAATTTATTTTTACAAAAATACGGAAAGTGAAAAAAGAACTATCTACATGAGTAAGCTACATAATAAAATAAGTCTACTATTGATAAAAAATATCCCAGAAAACTTAAGGTAAGTACCCAATTCCTTGGGAGAGACAGCTGCCAGCCCCTTAGTATAATAATTCTCCAATGTTTAAATATTCTTTTGGGTCAGTGAGTCAAAATAAGCAATGAAAACGTCTCAACCGGCTGCCATTGATCTCTAAACAATAAATGAGTCCATGCTTAGGACAGGCTGATTTGTATTCTCCTTTCACGCTCCCCCAATTGAGGATGAAAGAGCTGTCAGTTACGCATTAACTTTCCTATTTCGAGGAACGGCGACATTTTAGACAATATTTAAAAGAGAACAGCAAAACTTGACCTGATGTATGTGTGCATAGGAGAAATTAGTGTCTAGACTCCTGTCCAGCGGTAGTGTAGGGGTTATAGCACGCAGCACGGATTGCTGACGACCTGGGTTCGATTCCCAGCGCTGGTCTCTTTTTCTGGTTTTTCCGTGCATCCATGTCTCAATTTGTATTTTGGATATGGTTTACACGGTATACCCATAAAAGTAACAAATTTGGAGTTGAAATAAAATATACAAAAAGACTCCAAAAAACCAATCATAATGTCGGGGGTGATTAACTTTTATAACCTGGTTAGGTTGATATTTGCACTTTAAATAACAATGAAAATCGAGGCCAAAAACATGGCAAATTGTCAATTTTACGCTTAAATGAAATAAGAGTGCCTAAAGCCTTTTAACAATATCTCAGGCTAACAAACTTATAAACGTGAACTTCCGCCACCTAATTACATATTTCAGGACAAAGGCGTTCAATATTTAATTGTTGAGGATTTTAAGTGCAGCTTTGAAGTTCTAAAGCTCCTGATTTGAGTGAATATTATAGATGCCTTGATACTTGAAAGATTCCGAGAAGCGGTGGGACAAAATATACTCTAGAATTCAGTGCTGGTAAAATTTTCATTAGATAAACTGAAGTAAAAAACAAGCCAAGTATGTGTTAGGCCACGTGCAGTGTAGGATTCCGTATCTACTAATACGCCCTCCGGCCACGAATAATAGGACTAGGAGCTTTAGTCCCGATATGCAGAAACTATAATAACTTAACATTTTAAGAGCATGAGATGTGAAAAAGTGATTCATTTTAGATTGACTTGACAAACATTAAACAATACGAGTTGAGTAAAAGCTTAAATTTTTCCTTCGAATCCGCCTCGAACGTTCCAGTTTGTTCTAGTTCATTGCCTACAAAGGAAATTATACGAAAAATCAACAAGATTGGGGCAGACATTAAGGAAAAGTTGGCAGAAATATTTCACAATAATATTCGTTAGCGAGATACCATCGCGGGAACAACCTCAATTGTAATAAAAATGTAAGTATTTCCTTAAACATCGTCATGAAAAAATTTCGAAAGAGGACCCACCATTTTCAACTCTGATTTAGATCTGGGGTTTAAAGAAGGAGAAAAGGGCGCGCCACACGAATTCTTACTTTAACATTTGGCATGAGGAATTCGTTTGGATTGGTAAAACTGGCTTTATTTTCAATGTAGCGCAATTTCTTGCAATCTCAGATCGGTACGGCAGGGAAATCCAATGGTTAAATGTAGAAAAAATGTGGATTTTATGGCACAGGTTAAAAGCCGAGGGGTTTAAACGACGCCGCTGCCGGGAAGCTTGAAGCCTTTAGACGTATTGTCTTAATGCCTGGATGCTGAGGTTTTTTATGCGAGTGTAGTATCAAACCTAAGGTTCTACTTATTGTGTACGTTTCCGACACTCGCGATTACAGTCAAATGACAGTTTTTGTATGGGAAATCTGTCATTTGATTGCGATTGCGAGCGTCAGAAACGATAGGCAAGACGGCCTTTGGAAATTACCGGCAATTTTCATGGCTTCTAGCCTTCGGCCGTGGTTTTGTTTGCTGTAACCGTTGGGTCTACCGAATCCCAGAATTTTATTAAAATATTATGTGAAACTTCTTTAAAAAAACTAGCCTATCAGTCTCTTAAAGGGCCGGCAACGCACCTGTGATACCCTCGCGTTTAGGGGCATACATGTCCAAATGTAAGGCACAACACATTATTAATCTCACTAAAAATTGTGGTTTGCCGAAATAAAGTTTCAATTTATTTTAACAAAAAAAAAACAGAACGAAAATATCTATCTACAGAAGTGAGCTACATTATAAGTATACTATCGATAAAAATATAATTAAGGACCATCCTTGAAAACTTAAGGTTCCCCATTGCCATTGCTATTCAACGAGGGAATGCTGCCGGCCTATTAGAGCTCTCATGCCACGGTGGTCTTTTTAGGGTTCCGGAGCCAAAATGGCAAATACGGAACCCTTATAGTTTCGCCATGTCTGTGTGTCTGTCCGTACGCGGCTTTGCTCAGGGACTATCAATGCTAGAAAGCTGTAATTTTGCACGGATATATACGTAAACTATGCCGACAAAATGGTACGTACAATAAGAAATTCTAAAAAAATTTTTTTAGGGTACCTCCCATTCACGTAAAGTGGGGGTGATTTTTTTTTCTCATCCAACCCTAACTATATTGTGGGGTATCGTTGGATAGGTCTTTTAAGGGGTTTGCTAAGACGATTTTTCGATTTAGTGATTTGTTTGCGAAATACTCTTGCACTTGAAAGTGCAAATTTTCATGAAAATCGAGCGTCCCCCCTTCCCTCTAAAATCTAAACCGGCGGGTGGAAAAATTTAAAAAAATTCAGGATGGTAGTAAGTATATCAAACTTTCAAGGAAAACTATAACGGCTAAGTTTACTTGAGAATTATGAGTAGTTTTACTCTTAAATAGCAGCCTAAGGTATAAAATATGCCTAAACTTGGAAGATTCCGTATAAAATACGAAATCCTTAGAAAAATATTACTTAATTTTTTCGTAATGGCTACGGAACCCTATTTTGGGCATGTGTACCTATGTATTTTTTTCTTTCATTTTCATGCTCATATTCCCACGGAATCCTAATCCGCCTGCCGTGAAGCAGCAGTGCTTGCACTGTTGTATTTCGACGTTGAGAATAAGACAGCCGGTAAAATTACTGGCACTTGAGGTATCACATCGTAGGCCTCTAGGTTGGCAACGCATCTGCAATACCCTGCATAGGTGTTGCAGATGTTTATGGGCGGTGGTGATCTCTTACCATCAGGAGACCCACTTGCTCGTTTGCCATCCAGTCGATTAAAAAAAATCCATGAAAAATCTCAAAATCTTTACTGCTAAGTAATTTTATGTTATTAGAGGTAAGAAGACCGCGATGTACGGGAACTCATCTCGCACTTTGATTTGAAGTATGGTATGTATACGTAATTTAAATGACAAAACAAGTACAGTTAAGAAATGGTACAGACAGCAAAAATGTTTTATTTATTTTATATTTGGTTATAGGTATATTAAAGTCTTATATAAATATATTTGCTTAACTAATTGTAGCTAATCTGCCTGCCTACCTCTAATCGATTGCTCCTCTCTTCCAGTCGAAGGTTGACTGGCAGAGATCCCTTTAAGGATACACTTTGCACTTTTCTGTTTGCAACCTATCTGTATTTCCTTTTTGTATACAATAAAGAGTTTTTAGTTTTTAGGAAAACGAGCATGTGGGTCGCCTGACAGAAAGCAATCACCGCCGCCCATGGACACCCGCAACACGAGGGGTATCACAGGTGCGTTGCCGGCCATTTGAGAGACTGATAGGATCCCTAAGTTGTACTGCTCCGGGATTGCTGTCCATTTGTTCCATTATGTCGTGCGTTAACGTATGTTTTTTAACGAAAATATTTAACTTCATTTAGATTTCTACGGTCATAACAAATGACGATCATTACTGATCACTCCAGCGCCACTCGTAGCCGCCTTCGCCATCGCCAAAGGCACATCACAACTTAAATCACAAGCTCACAAACTCACAACATTTAATGACAAGAAAAACACACTACATCACAACAAAAACACAGTAAAAACATAAATAGGAGAAGAGAGGAAAATAAGAGACATTGTGCTGTAGTGTGATGCCAAAAGGACTCAGCTCAGCATGTGCCGTAGCCCTGTAACCAGAGCTGCAGCGCTGGTTTTCAGCTGAACCCCGGTGAATCAAAACAAACTAACTATTCGAAACTTTCTATTCGAATATCTTATCCATTATTCGATTCTATTTGCTCAAGGGATGATCCAGCGCAGGGGGTTTTTATTATTTTATGGGGCCCAATTCGTCTTTGGACTGACACCGCCGATGTAGGTCGATGGGGCCCTTAATAAGTTGATGAAGTTATAGAAGTACTTTGAGTTGATTGATTATATTTGATAGCTGTTGCCTGCGGCTTCGCTCGCGTAGAATAAGTATGTGGTATCCCACAGGAACCAAGCATTATTTCGGGATAAAACCTCAGACACCCCAAAAATATTTTTTCATTTTAAGTTGATTGGAAGCCGTGGTGGCTGAGTGGTTTGACCTAGGCCTCTCAAGCAGAGGATCGTGTTTCTAGAATTCGTTAGTATTCAGGTTTTGATTAAGTGAAGATTTCCGGAAATAATCGCTCCCAAAGTTGCAAAAATTGTGCCCCCCCCTCTATCTTGAAAACCGGTTGTCCAAAAATATGGAAAAGTAACGCTTAATAAATACTTTCAACGAAAATTGGTTTCATTAAATATGATCGGATATGCCGTTTTTGAGTTATTGCCGAAAAACTGCGCTTCTCAACGAAAGGACGTAAGTGCCGTAAAGATACGCTCTTTTTCTGGTAATAGATTGTCGTTTAGAGAGTAAGTGTTTTAATTGTTTTTATTTTATTATTACTTACTTGATTTTTTCGTAATGGCTACGGAACCCTATCTTGGGCGTGTCCAACACATTCTTGGCCGGTTTTTATTTTTATTTGAAATCAGGTTTTCTAGCGATGGTTCTTAGACATGTGTCATCTGAATCGGTTAAGCCGTTTTTGAGATATTGAACTTTAAAGTGACAAATAGGGGGGTCTTCTAACTTTTTGTTGATTATGTAAATACAGATACAGACAGACGTTGCTTGAGACAGGATAGATGGTGCAAATTTTCGAATTCAAAAATCACCGTAATCATTTTAAACGACACGACAATTTTAAAGTGCTAGGCTAGAGTGTATCCTTATTACTTATACTTATTACTTATAATATTATAAATGCGAAAGTGTTTGTGTTTGTATGGTTGGCATAGAGATAGTTTATGAACATGAAACTACCGTGAGACTCACTCATATTAAATATTATAACGGATAACTCACGTCTTAAACTGAGTTTAGCTCGACATGTTTCGGGCTATTTCGTAGCCCTTCCTCTCAGGAGCACGCGACTCGGCGGCTGCTCTACTGCAGCAGAGCGGTGGCGCGTACTGTGCGTGTTGCGGCAGCCGCCGAGTCGCGTGCTCCTGAGAGGAAGGGCTACGAAATAGCCCGAAACATGTCGAGCCAAACTCGGTTTAAGACGTGAGTTATCCGTTATAATATCATTTAATATGAGATAGTTTATGAGCCAGAGAGTGACATAGGCTACTTTTTATCCCATAAAGTTCTTAGTTCCCGAGGAACAGCGCGCGATAATCCAAGAACGTACCTACTAATGAAGTTATCTCTGTCCAAGCCTAAATTTATTTCCTTCTATCCCCTCATCTGAATGAGGCCACAATATATCAAACAAATAACAGGTATTTCCCGGTCAATATATCAAAACCTCAATCATATAAACCGTGCTTACAAATGAAATTGAATTATGTCGCGATTGAAATAAGGTTCGTTGTCGTAATGTTGACCCGTCTGCTCTGGGGGATTCTGTTGAACAAATACGTAAATTCCTTCCAATAAGGAAAGTAAATCGCCTCGGACCATTATTTAGATTTTTCTCAATTTTACGATCTGTATTGAACTAAGTATTTCTTGCTACAAGTGACTTGTTTGGTAAATTTGACGTCTTACTTTTTAAAGAAGTCATAACTTTAGGCAGTTGTCTCACCGCCGGCGAGGAAACGATTGGCTATCACTATATTCCGCTCAAGAAACGAAATTGAATTATAAGTCCTGTGTGAGTAAAAGAGACATATATATTAATAGTTGATCGCTGGCGTTCACACTGCCGGCTCGCTCTTAAGTACATCTTTTGTCGCAACAAAGCTATAAAACTCGCTTCCAAAACTAGGAAAGTAAATCGCCTCGGACCATTATTTAGATTTTTCTCAATTTTACGATCTGTATTGAACTAAGTATTTCTTGCTACAAGTGACTTGTTTGGTCTAAATTTGACGTCTTACTTTTTAAAGAAGTCCTAATGCTTTAAACTTTCATGATTTTCACTCATAGATATACTCAGCGGCACAAAATTTGGGGTTTGGTTGTAGTCCACTATTCATACAAAATAACCTATATTTCTGCATACATTTGAGGGCCAGATTTATTGCCGCTCACTAAGTATATTACAATACCCGGGCCTTATCACGAATTAAACGAGTAATAATTACGTCTACGTCACAAACAAACTCCACAGCCACTGGCCCCGTACTACGAAATGCGAAATTCAATCTTCTTATCGTATCGTCCCGCTTACGCTTATATAAATAATATTTTTCTAAGGATTACGTATTTTATACGGAATCTTGGAAGTTTCGGTATATTTTATACCTTAGGCTGCTATTTACTCATAAAATACTAATAATTCTCAAGCAAACTTAGCTTTTATAGTTTTCCTTGAAAGTTTGATATACTTACTACCATCCTGATTTTTTTCAAATTTTTCCAAGCACCGGTTTAGATTTTAGAGGGGGGGGACGCTCGATATTTATGAAAATTTGCACTTTAAAGTTGATTTCGCAAACAAATCACTGAATCGAAAAATCGTTCTAGCAACCCCCTAATGGTTTTACCTATCCAACGATACCCCACACTATAGGGTTGGATGAGAAAAAAAAATCATCCCCACTTTACGTCTATGGGAGGTACCCTAACAAAAATATTTTTGAATTTTTAATTGTACCATTTTGTCGGCATAGTTTACTTATATATCCGTACAAAAATACAGCTTTCTAGCATTGATAGTCCCTGAGCAAAGGCGCGGACGGACAGACAGACAGACAGACATGGCGAAACTATAAGGGTTCCGTTTTTGCCATTTTGGCTCCGGAACCCTAAAAAGGATAGTAGTATTGTATGGAATTCTTTTATTTTTATTTGCATTAGTAGCTCTTTTACTGCAATATACAATTTGTACGCTGCAACGTAAAACATGAGAATTCTTTTCTTTTGTATGTGTCCCGTATACTCATATATAGTATCATATAGTACTATTACTCATGTGTAAGCGAATAAAATATTTTTATATTGTTTAACTAGCTTTCGTCCGCGACTTCGCCCGCGTGGAATTCGGTTATTGCCCTATTCCCGTGGGAACTCTAAATTATTTACGGATAAAAAGTAGCCTAGTCACTCTCGGCACATACTATCTCTACGCCAAAAATCACGTCAATCCGTCACTCCGTTTCGACGTGAAAGACGGACAAACATACAAAAACACACACTTTCACATATAAGTATAATATTAGTATGGATACGTTGGACACAGGCCTCCTCCATTATCAGCTATAAGACGGCCACTGTTCAGTTAGTCATAGGCTTTAAAGTTTATTTTTATTAGGTACACTTGAACCAATGAGGGCTATCGCGTATGAATTCGCCACTAGAGGCGCTAGTGTAGCGTGAGTTCTCCGAAATGTCAAATCTCATAGTTTTTGGGTGAGCTCTGAGCTACGCGGGTTTATTTATAATTAGAATATTTTTGTGAATAAATTGCAATATCTGAAATTAGTTATGGCAAATAAATGCGTTCCGGGGCAATAAATGTCTGTGTTTTGAGACAGTTTTGTTTTTCGGAAATCTTTGACCTCCCTTTTTTTCCGAACAAAACGGGGACTATGCAACACTGTGGCATGCTCGATAATTTTATGGTACGGTTTCATCATATCAGGTGTATTAAATATGATTTTAATCCAAACTTTGTTTTCACAGCGGTAATAACAGACTTTGAAAGCCATACTTAAAAACCTCACGCAACAGTGCGCCATCTAGTGAGACAAAAACGATAGCCCTCATTGAATCGTGACCCACGTGGAACCTTTTCGGAGAAAAAGTCACAGTGACATCGCATTGCTTGACAAGGGAATTTATTATGACACTTACTGTGAGAACGTTCTACGGTTGGTCAGGAATCTTCGTGTTGCACTGTATTTTGCCAGTTGGCGTACAAAAACATTGGCTATTAAGCCAGATATCAACCTATTATACTGATATTCTATACATTACATTAATTAGATAAGTATACAAGAAAAAAATATCAAATCAAGTAAGGTTGTACTTAGTTTTACCTATATATTAAAACAAAAGGTTTCATTGCGCACAATTTTATAGCTATTCTTTTACCATTATATCTTTTCCCGAACGGGTTTCCTGTCTTCCTTTCCTATGAATAATTTACTTACCTGCATTTTATTTCATTGTTTTACATAATATAACGTAAAATACTTTCAGATCGAGCAGACTAGGTAATAATATAGAACAACTGGCAAAGTTTGAGTCAGATTCGCAAACCAACGGTTCCATATTTTGTAGATACTATATTTGCTATGTGTAAAGCGTGTGGGGGGGTACAGAGTGATCGCAGCGCACAACATGGCAAAAAATCCGGATACTGGCTGTCAAAATTATACATTTGAAATTTACCACGGGCTTTGCGGTGAAGGAAATCATCGTGAGGAAACCAGCACAAACCTGCGAAGCAATCAATGGTGCGTGTGAAGTTCCCAATCCGCACTGGGCCCGCGTGGGAACTATATGGCCCAAGCCCTCTTGTTCTGAGAGGAGGCCTGTGCTCAGCAGTGCGACGTATATAGGCTGGAATGGATAGCATTAGTAATCAGTAACCCTAATATGGGTTAAATTATGGTAAATACAGGAATTTTTAACACTGTATCACCATCAAGTGCTTGCCTATTTCCTACGAAAATCAACACAAAAATATGATTTTCTTACTTATAATGTAGCAAAACCGAGCACATGACCCTTAGCTCAGTCCATCAATCCACATCAGGGCGCTGCCGTGAAATTGTTCGCGGACGTGGCGCGATCGTCATATTTCACATCATCCCAGCCTATATACGTCCCACTACAGGGAACAGGCCTCCTCTCAGAATGAGAGGGCTTGGGCAGTAGTTCCCACGCGGGCCCAGTGCAGATTGGGAACTTCACACCGCACCATTGAATTGCTTCGCAGGTTTGTGCAAGTTTCCTCACGATGTTTTCCTTCACCGTAAAACTCGTGATAAATTTCAAATGTAAATCCGCACATGAATTTTTAAAAACTCAGAGGTGCGCGCCAGGGTTTGAACCCACGATCCTCTGCTTGAGAGGCCATAGGTCAAACCACTCGGCCACCACGGCATATTTCACATTTTTTATTTTTTATTTACTCAACATGTATGTATGTATGTGCGGGTCAAATCTTGCAACCAATATTCAAACTCAAACTCACAACATTTATTGACAAGAAAAACACACTACATCACAACATTTATTGACAAGAAAACATCACAACAAAAACACAGTAAAAACATAAATAGGAGAAGAGAGGAAAATAAGAGATATTGTGCTGTAGTGTGATGCCAAAAGGACTCAGCTCAGCATGTGCCGTAGCCCTGTAACCAGAGCTGCAGCGCTGCTATATTAGTACTTATGCATTTTAATGCACAATTTGGCCCCAGCCTTTCCTTCTCACAACCCCGCAATTTCAAGAATCCAGACAGTTGAGCTTAAAAAAAACAAAGCTGCGAATTAATTAAAAAGTAATGGCGGCAGCGTTAATTCATTTTGCAGTGAACGATTTAAAAAACTGCGTTAAATAACTGTTGCTTTGGATGGTTAACCGCAAACCGTGGCATTGTGTTTCTTTCTCGTTCTTGCCTTAAAATAAAAGAAAGAAAGAGAGAAAGAAATGTATTTATTCACAACACAACAATAGATAACACTACACAAGACACAACAATATTATTAGGTAGGATAGTATAGATATGTAGTAAGACAGTATGTGTCATTGCGGTTGTGAATCGGACACTGGCTCAGCATAATGCTGAGACGGCCCCAGTGCTGATTTTCACCGTTCACCACTCGTCGCTTCAAGTCAAGGTGCCTTTATAGGGTTTCGTAGTCATAGTCAACAAGAAACCTAGTTAACTACAAAAATAGTATCGCTATAGGCCGCCTATCCATAGTTTAGAGACTTTTAGTGCCAGAAAGCTCTTATCTTGGACAGATTATGTTAATTAATTATATATAGTATATTAACCAGGACTCATGATGAAACCTCATAGTGTGAGCTATCGTTAGATAATAATAATGTGAAAATCAAACTACCGTGAGACTCACTCTAATTTTAAAACGGAAACTCACGTCTGAAATTGAGTTTAGCCCGAAACATGTCGAGCTAAACGCGATTTCAGTCGTGAGTTATCTGTTTTATTATCATTTAAAATAATAATAAAATACGTCTTACAAAAACATTATATTAAAGAATATAAAAGAGAAAATAAGAAAACATAAAAGATTGTTTTTTGATTAAGGGATTTATTTGCAAAAATTAGCTTTAAACTGCTAATTCTCGTTAAAGTTAAGTTAGTTCAACAAACCAACTATAGATGACACTGTATCGAACACACATCACTAACCAAACAGTCAAACAGATCAATTATTTCAAGACAAATCTAATTTTACTACACTTCAATTCTTCAACTCATTTATCAACGCATCATAGGAAAACTGTTTACTTATTTGCGCCTCCCACCAAAAGTATTCGCTGGAATTGCATCGCTTATCTACCTTCCGGAAACTTTCAGAAAAACCACGCATTCCGCTAAGACCATAATCCTTATCTAAGGCTTTTGGGCAGCGGTTAGCACCCTATCAATTGGGCGAACCACCCCCTATAAATTGTAGAGATAAAATACCACTTTCAATCACCCCGCCCTTAACTTTTTGCTGGAACTTTGTTTGAGATTTTTTTCGGGGTATCGATTTGTTGCAGGCTTTTTGAGGTTTGTAAGTGGATTTGTATCATTTCAGGTGTAAAACAGGTGATTAATGAAGTGTTTAGGGTTCCTTAGTCAAAAATCGTAGTCAAAAAAACATTACTGATTCTCTGTCCGACTGTTCTCAGCTTATCTCAAGGAGTTTTAGTGTTAGAAAGCTGTAATTTCGTCCGTTTACCTAGTTACTTATTTACTCGTTCTGTCTACGTAGTTAAATTAGTCTTCTTCTTAATTTACCTTTAATCTTTTCTAATTTGGCAATGTTGCATATTCTTTGAGCTATGTCGGTGTTTTGAGGTACCTAACGGGACCTAAATTAAAAAGAAAAACTACTTATGAGTCGAGAGAGATTTAAAAGATTTAAAGATTTTTTATTGAACATAATTAACATACATGTTTTAAAATAATTAGATCGTAAGCAGCTGCAGTAGTATAACCTGTGTCGCAGCTGTTTACGCCCACCTCGGGATTATGGAGCAGTTATGTTATGTTCTAAAGTGTACTTAATTATTAAGACTATGTTAGAATAAGAGAATAAAAGCAGGATGTCATTTGAAGGCAGGTTCTTAATATAAACATAATTATGGTATAATTTATTTTGAAAGAGACAACAACGATCCCGGAAAATCCTGCGTCACAACGACTATTTGCCGTGTTATTTGTGACCACAACTTATTTATCCCGTGTCCCAGCGGACCACGATTTATTTATCAACACAGCAACCCATAAATCGTTATATCCACCTTTCTAAAAATGATAAATACAAGATGAATCGCTCGGGAGCGCGCTCCTCATTTGTCCTGGGGCTAACCCATTTTGATTGATGGCTGGCACAGTCGATCATGTAACCGCTTCAAATTGGACATACGTACGTATATGTCTATTTATAATCTGAAATGTGGGTCGCATTATAATCCAAGAGCTGTTAGATATGGTTACAAGTATTAGCGTTACTTGTAGTGTGCATCTAAAAGGTACTTAAGTATGCTTCCCGAGAACACATAAAAAAAACAAAAGAGAAATGCTTGGATCGGGCAAACTAGGTCTTCGTCGATCTGGTATGGCGTGGAAGTAACCAACCGTATTCAGCTAATATACTACATTCATAATACTACACTACACTATATTTTATAATATAATATATTGGGCCAATTAAAAGTACTATATCGTACTTATATTTATTAGTGTGATTGTGATTAAAAAAAAGTATTAAACAATTTACTAAGTGCATAGTTACTCTATTTTTCTTGGTTTTACTTAAATATGATTGCAAACGATCCATTACCTATCAATTACTGAGGGTATTAGTCCTGCTCTACGTCCCCCAAATCACCTATTCCTATTCTTAAACATTTAATAGAATAGAAAATAGAATAGCATAGAAATGTTTATTCGCACTTCGCAAATTACATACAACACAAAATAAACAAGTATTAATATATTAATATTAAGAATATTAAGAAGGTATTTGCGAAATTGCGAAGCGGTCTCAGCTCAGCATAGTGCTGGCCGCATACTAGCTCTTGGACTACAAAAAGGTGCGCTAATCAAAAAAAAATATTTTAGTCCTTTTTTAAAACAAAATTTCACAACATGACGTGCGCCCATTTAGCATCAGTCCATCAAAGTCGACCTGGAATTATGAGATGGTTCTTAGTTATGTTAAAACTAGCTTTTGCCCGCGACTTCGTCCGCGTGTCCGCGTGTTCTTTAGTTATCAGGGCATACGTTTTAATTAACCCCCGTTATAATTATGACATTTGTATCTGTGTGCATAGCGAAGTACTGCCGTAAACGATATGTAACAGTTTACTAAAGTAGTTCTTTGTGGGTAGTTTTGTTTTGTTTCATAAAACGTATGTGGGTACTTGGGGAGTTACAGTGACAAGTTAAAACGGTGGTTGTGGTTCGTTAGTCTAACAACCTGGTAGTATGGTGTACGGTTGTGTCACTCTGAAGATGAGCTCTGGTTGAGTTCGAAACGCGTCAGTGTAGTGTGGTGGTGGTGATGGATGGGTTTGTGTGATTTGTGTGTGTTCTTACAGTGTGGAGGTGGAGGAACTGCATGAACACGCATATTTTGCATAAGCTTAGCTATTGTAAGGTCGCGAGTGAGCATGGAAATTCTTTTAGTTCTTTTAGTTTATTAAAGTACTTCGCTATAAACAACATTTTTTACCTGTTTCCAGTTTTCAGTTCAGTTTTTACACGTTCTCGATTACACGCAAACCACAATTTTCCACTAAAAAGAATTACAACAGGCACCGACAGACGCGTCCTAATGCGCACACCGAGATGGTTTTATAACATTTTTACGATTCCCCCACCAGTTATGAAGGGAATCTCTGATTTGCATAGAAAATATTTTATGTCATCGTACTCATAACAATTTGCCACCATAATGTTCGCGCGTGTTGAAAAAAGCCGGGAGCTTCATGTTTTTGCCTGAAAAAGGTTTTACATGTAGCCGGGTTCGGAATACTTAGAGTGTCTAAAAGTACGAGATGTGTGTTAACTTTTCGGGGGTATTACTGTTTCCAGGCAGGTGAAAGAAGACAATGACCTCTGTGCCTACCGCAGAGGTCCACTTAACTTTTTTGGAGAGGTTTAAAAATTAACAATCTGTATAATGTATGAAATGGAACTATCTTCCTTTTATCTCTAGCTGCGAGCGTTGCCCACATTCACATTTTGATTTACCCGCCAAATGGTAAAAACATCAAAAAGAAATGAATATGAAAACAAGTGACGACCAGATGGCCTAGTGGTTAGAGAACCTGACTACGAAGCTTGAGGTCCCGGGTTCCATTCCCGTGTCGGGGCAGATATTTGTAAGAAAAATACGAATGTTTGTTCTCGGGTCTTGCGTGTTTAATATATTAATTAAGTATCTATATCTATATAATTATATTTATCCGTTGCTTAGTACCCATAACACAAGCTTTGCTAAGCTTACTTTGGGGCTAGGTCAATTGGTGTGAATTTGTCCCGTAATATAAAAAAAAGCTTTTAAAAACGGAATTCTTACGGCATTGGTTTCAAACCTGGGGGTAATTACTCGTCAAGGGGTAAAACTGTTAAAAAAAAACAAGTGTTTGAAAACTGCGACAGATAAGTGTGTGCATCACAAATTAGTTTCTTCGGGGTCCGATTTTTAAAGTAAAAATGCCATCGCGGTCCGTTTCTTCTTGAATTTAGTAAATAAATAAGTAAAAATAAATGCTATTTACAAAAAGTAACAAGGATTGTTTTAATATATCAATGTGAATTATTAAATAGAAAAAAAGAAAGAAAGAAATACATTTATTCACAACACAAAAAGCAAAAACAAAAGACAAAGCTAACACAAGACACAAGAATAATATTAAGTAGGATAGCATAGATAGGTAGTAAGATGGTATATGTCATTGCGGTTGTGAATCAGGCACTGGCTCAGCATAATGCTGAGACGTTAAGAACGCCCCAGCGCTGATTTTCAGCCAGCTCCGTTGGTGACCCTCTGACCGCTGTAAAAATATACTACACACTATTAACGATACATATAAAACTACATGCATTTATAAACTACGAAACATATTTATATTGTGACTTTTTTTAAGATATAAATATTTACTCAATAGAAACTTGTATTTACTGTTTATTGAAGGTCCGCACAAAATAGGCTGGCGGTCCGCCATTTGGTGATCCCTGGTGTAGGCCATCGCTGGTCTAGGTAAAGTTCAAGACCGCTTTCCATCGTCCGATAATCCAGCCAAAGTAAGACAAACAAACTGTAATGTAACTTAATAACGTATACCCGTTCCACCGTAAAAATCAAACCCAGTAAATCACTCGATGTTTTTAAATCGATTACAACTTGTGTAATCTAGCAGAAACCGGCGGAAACGTATTTACGCTTAAATCGGTTCTGCGTGCAATCTCCATATTTATTCACGGAGCGAGGATTTATCTGTAATCATCCGTTACAACGTTTATATGAAAATTCCTGTACTTTCCTTATACAATGTCATGTCGAGATGGCGGAAACAGGCCAAGATGCAGGCGGCGTGTTCGTTTTTGTGTCGAACGTCTCGAATATTTATAATTATAATAACAAAAAAAGTTTTGATTTCTCATGCTCGTAAAGTTGGGATTTATGCTGGATCTAGGCGACATAAAATGTATTTTTATGCTCTAGTGCATAAATTAAAATCTTCGTCTAAGGCCAAGGCAATTAGGTGTAAACAGCCACAAACAAAGAATTTGCTACATAATATATTTTTTAATAATTTTAATTTATATAAAACTAAAAATCAATCAAATCAATCAAAATAGATCAATAAAACTAAAAAAATATATAATTATAATAGTAATGCGTGAGCAATAAAAGGAATAATATAATATAATAGTAAGTGAACGATTTTTTCCACTGTTGCTATTTCATTTCCTTGCCCTCGAAGTGAAAAGCAGTGTAAAACTCGAGCATTAAACCTATTTTCCCCTCGACGTGTCTATCCACCCTCGCCGTACCGGCTCGGACGGCTATTTGAAAGTCTCGGGTAAAATGGCTCGTTTTATGCTCTTTTTGTACAATCTGTTATTGTAGTTTATGCTAACTGTAGTTTATTAACCCCCGACGCTAAAAGAGGGTGTTATACGTTTGTTTTTTTACGTGAAATCGACTTTCTGTAAGATATTTCTTAGCTATCCTACCTTTTATTATAAATGCGAAAGTTTGTACGTGTGTATGTTTGTTACTCCTTCACGCTGAAACGGCTGGACGGAATTGGATGAAATTTAGTATGTAGATAGCTGGACATCTGGAATAACACATATGCTACTTTTTATCCCGATATCGATATTGCCACGAGATAGGGTTAAAAATCTCGAATTAACAACCGCTGGGCTTAGTCATGAAATTTCGCATGCTTGTTTTTAATGCAGTGAAAACCACGATGTCATTTTAAGGAATTCTCACGGGAATTCGTAAAATCTTGGAATTACACTTTAACTGCTGTATCTAATTAAATTAAGATTTACGCGTGCGAAGTAATAAAAATCGGTTCAGCTGTTTTTGAGATATTGCACTAATAACAATGTCAGGGATTTTTCACCTTTTCGAAGTTTCATATAGTAAAAACATAATAAATACCGCTAATAAATGTAAGTATTTTTTGACCATTTGTGTTCGAAATACCAAAAAAGGTGTGTTACAATTTGACTCTTAATTCAAACCTTAATTTAAATAGACAAACGTACAATAAAAGCAGCAGCAGTAGCAGTTCCTGAGGTACAAGAACGTGCTTAAACGCCATATGAAGAGGGCCAACATTGATCTGGCCGAAGACCGGTCGCAATGGAGGCATACGGTGGATGGTAAAGTAGGTAGTTTTGAGACTAGACGCCGTTGAGAACTGTGCCTCTAGTGTGGCGTTTTCACAAAACGTTCGTTTACTATTCGAAGACGTAAATCGAGCGTTCGATCGTCGATACGTAGCCGCCACATGTCCACGGTGCGGCGTCGTCACCCGTGCCCCTAGTGTAAGTTTTCAGTTACAAAATACGTCTCGATCGCGTTCGCGTTAAAATCTCAATTTGTATGGGAACACGAACATCGCAAACATTCCGCTAGAGGCGCTGTTCGTGTTTCCATACAAATTGAGATTTTATCGCGAACGCGATCGATACGTATTTTGTAACCGAAAACTTAAAGGGCACCGTTTTCGTTACGATACGCGGACGAAATAGTTTACATAGCAAACCTACACTCACAAAAGTTGTTGCGCAAACTTCCCGCTAGAGGCGCTGTCCGTGTTTCCATACAAATTGAGATTTTAACGCGAACGCGATCGAGACGTATCCTGTGAACGGGAAAATACACTAAGCATACTGTGCCCTTAGTGTAAGTTTTCGGTTACAAAATACGTCACGATCGCGTACGCGTTAAAATCTCAATTTGTATGTCAGCCGACCTCGAGAGCGCATCAGCTACGCTCTCAGCGTTAGGAAATAGTCGCTGTAGCCGAATACGGCTAGGAGGAGATGATGACAGTAAAACCCTATCACTAGTTCGGAAAAAACAATTTAAAAGAAGAATCCGGCAAGAAACTTTAGACCCAAAGTCCTTACCGCCCACGAGGGCCCAGGTCCATCGAAATCGGTCGATTCGTTTGAGAGCTATAAAGCCACAACAGACAGAGATACATTAGCGTCAAATTTATAATACTCTCCTAAAGCTCTGTCCCTTTCCATTAGTGTCGTTGCGATAGCGATAGTTTATCGTATCGATAGTTTTGCTAATGTTCGACTACTGATAGAGCAAAACTATCGATAGTATCGATACTATTGTTTGTTTGTTTATAATCTTTATTGTACAAAAAGGAAAACTAAAAAGGTTACAGAAAAAAGTAGTGTTAAGTACAAAGGCGGACTTATCCCTAGGTACTTACTATTGATTTTAGCAATAGTAATACTTATTTTTCATTAATCGATAGTATCGATAGTATTGACTATATTTTCGATAGAACTATCGCGCTGTCGAATGGTTTCTCAAGAACAACTATTTACTAATGTTTCGGCGAATAACGTTTGGCAACCTGTTTCATTTCGCAACTATTCATTTCCCAACCGTTTAGTATTTCTGAAACAGTGAAGATTTTTTATAAAACTAACCAAACCTAACCTAAAGGGTTCTACACGATGGCTCTGAAATAAATCCTGAAATATTTACAGCTTTAGAGTTTGCGAAATGAAAAGTTGCGAAATGAAACAGGTTGCCAAACGTTACGTTGCGAAAAGGCAGTACTCGGAAATTATCGCTCAGTCAAAATACCACAAACGGGACTTATCACGCGAAAACACGAGTAATCACGAGTGAGTCCCGTTGTATTTTAACTATAAGTGAAAATCACGAGCAGGGCTTGTTAACGTTACCAAATTCACACTATAAGTAACGTTAAATAACGGTAAAAATCATAAAAATACCTAGTACCGGTATTAAAATTTAACGTTAATTGATAACTTAACATTATTTACCGTTACCTAATTACCGTTATTTTTACCGGTAAATTTACTTTACATTGTAGGGCTTGTTAACGTTACCCAATTCACATTATTATAACGATACCGAAGTAACACTATCGGTAATTTTTGCTATGCTACCAGTGTTTAGCGCGTGCATACTCGCTCGATAAATGAGGATAATCTCAATCAAGCTTACCGGTAAATAGTAATATAAATACCGTTTGATTTAACGATACTTTTGAATTAACTAAGAATAGCTGTGAAATTTTTTATACGGTAAAAAGTTGTATAAGTAACGGTAAATCGTTAATTATCATTAGTTAAATCGGTTTGACAGTTGGTAACGTTACCACTTTTTAACGGTATTTAAAGCCCTGATCACGAGTGAAACTATAGCTATCGCAACAACTTTCCATGACAGAAACTAGGTTACCTCAACATTCCACCAAGCGTGTCCCCACCTTAGGGTATTTTACCCTGAAGTCAGGGTATTTTTACGCGTTCAAGGGTATTTTTGGGGTAGAAAATTAATTAGGGTATTTTTTAGGGTAAGTTTTCGAATGAAATATACGTACGATATCAAGAAAAAAATACTGCAGATGACATAGAAGCCAAGACTATTATGGATGCATCCCAAGAATGTTTCGAAGCGGTGTAGTAGTTCAGCTATTTGTTTATTAATAAATCGCATTTATTTGCTTAGGTAAAAATAAATAAAAGTGCCTAATTTAGAACATGAAACTACCGTGAGACTCAGAGAGAGAAAATATACCTACCTCGTTGAGTTTCTTGCCGGATTATTCTCAACAGAGGTTTTTCCAAACCGGTGGTAGATTTTTTTTCGACATTCATAAGTGCTTGTTATAGCCTAAATTGAATAACGATATTTTGACTGACTCACTCATATTTAATATATTGACCCGGATAACTCACATAAACATGTCGGGCTAAACTCGATTTAAGACGTGAGTGTCCGGGTCAATATATTTAATATGCCTAGTTTAGGGTAATTTCGCGTAGCGTTAGGGTAAAAAAAATATCTGAGGTGGCAACACTGCCAAGAAACACCAAACCCTCCCACCGTCCACTTACATTAGCTTGTACATTATGATAGAGTGCCTCAGACATTCCCATTTATCAGGCCTCATACAAATAAGCCTGCCCTCAATGGCCCAGGCTCCCTGTTAATGAGGGCCGATCAGTCAGAAACTCAAGGAAACTTTGACAAATACACCGAGGATGCTTTTCAAATGATTTATATAAGATAGACACGATTTTTGAGGTTGAATACGTCCGTGTACGTTTGAGCGCGAAATCGGATGATAAACGTGTTTCGGAATGAATGGTGATTTTGGGTGCGCGAGATTTTTTTGGCCAGATTTATTGTAGATTTGTTGTATTGGGAAACAGGGCTTGTTAACGTTACCAAATTCACATTATAAGTAACGGTACGTAACGGTAAGTTCGTAAAAATACCTTGTACCGGTAATTATAACGTTACTTGATAAATTAACATTATGGTAACGGTACCCAATTAACGTTACTTGATAACGGTAAATTTTCTTTACATAGTAGCTAATAGTAGGGCTTGTTAACGTTACCCAATTCACATTATTATAACGTTAAAAAGTAACATTACTGCAACGCATCTGCAATACCCCTGGTGTTGCAGATGTTTATGGGTGGTGGTGATCTCTTACCATCTGGAGACCCACTTGCTCGTTTGCCATCCAGTTAAATAAAAAAAAAACGGTAATTTTTGATTTTAGTTTTTCCGTGACCATGGGACTTGAAATGGACTCAAAACGTCGGGATCAAAATTATAATCGTGAATGCATAATAATAATATAATCCGTAAAAATAGCAATTCTTAATTATTTTTTGATACGAATTACATAGCACATACATATTTATCGTTGTTGAGTAGATTTAATAGCATATACAAATCTTCTGATTGAGCAATATATGTAAAAGATAATGATAGAGATAATGTAAAAGTGAGAAGTAATCTTTTTTTTTTAGTAATTTTAATCTTTTCTTTTAAATTAACGTTAACTTTATGTGAACAGCTTATAACGTTAAATTTTTTATACCGGTAAAAATTGTAAAAGTAACGGTAAATTAACTTGGATCAGATAGGTGACAGCCTTTTTAGTGGAAATAATATCATTCCCTTTAATAATATTATTATAGTAATTACGAAAGTTTGTAAGTCTGTTTGTTTGTTACTTCATCACGTCTAAACCGCTAAACCGATTTAGATGAAATTCAGTATACAGATAGCTTGCATCCCGGGGAACATAGGATAGTTTTTATCCCGGAAAGATCCATAGTACCCGCGGGATAGTTAAAATCGAATTCTACGCGGACGGAGTCGCGCGCAACGGCTAGTGATATTTTTTTTTTTTTTTTTATTCGACTGGATGGCAAACGAGCAAGTGGGTCTCCTGATGGTAAGAGATCACCACCGCCCATAGACAACTGCAACACCAGGGTATTGCAGATGCGTTGCCAACCTAGAGGCCTAAGATGGAATACCTCAAGTGCCAGTTATTTCACCGGCTGTCTTACTCTCCACGCCGAAACACAACAGTGCAAGCACTGCTGCTTCACGGCAGGATTAGCGAGCAAGATGGTGGTAGCAATCCGGGCGGACCTTGCACAAGGTCCTACCACCTGCATAAATATATTTACATCAAATAATTGTATTGTGCCTTAAGCCGTGGTGGCCTAGTGGTTTGACCTATCGCCTCTCAAGCAGAGGTTCGTGGATTCAAACTCCGGCCCGCACCTCTGACTTTTTCGAAATTTATGTGCGAAATTACATTTGAAATTTACCACGAGCTTTACGGTGAAAGGAAAGATCGTGAGGAAACTTGCACAAATCTGTGAAGTAATTAAGTAATTCAATGGTGTGTGTGAAGTTTCCAATCCGCACTGAGCCCGCGTGGGAACTACAACTAGATTTGAATGCGGTTTTTTATTGGAAAGCAGGTTTTCTAGCGATGGTTCTTAGATGTGTTATCAAAATCGGCTCAGCCGTTTTTGAGGTATTAAACTTTAAAAGGATAATGTCGGGGTTTTCCAACTTTTGTTGGTTAGGTTAGGTTATGACTCCACCCCATCGATTTAGATATTCTTTAGATTTAGGTATTCTAAATCGATGCTCCACCACACGCACCCACTTCTTGCTGGCTGACCATGTCTGTACAACAGGAAAACACGTTTATTTTGCATTATATTCATAGTGACAGCGGAAAAGGTGGTCAAACGAACGAATGATTCGATATTCACGGATGAATACCTTAAAAATACAGTATCAATTTGATAGATAAAAATACGAGTTAGATAAATAGTTTTTGCATTTCCGTTGCGTTTTTACTCCTTGGTTTTGTGTTTGACACGTATGTACTTATGTATGTATGTATGTAACTATGTATGTACATATGTCTATTCCTATGTCCTCTTGTAACCACTCAACGGCTGAACCGATTTTAATGAATGATACGTCATTGGTTTCGTCTTCATGACTCGAGTGACACTCGATACATGAAATTCTTAAAAAATCAAAATGGCGGATTTTTGGCGCCAAATTGTAAGTTTTCAAAAAATGCTTTTTATTTAAACCTATCCAGTGGGGTATCAAATGAAAGCTAATAATAAGCCCATTCTTAATATATAGGTTATAATCGTTTTAATATACCATTTTCACAGAAAAATGTGAAAAAAATCGATAAATTTAAAAAATCAAAAACCCGACTGCCTTAAAAATACTAAAAAGAAGAAAACAAGTCTAGTGGGCTAGAACTTTTTTAAGTAGCTAACTTAAAATTCAACAGTCGGGACCTATTTAAATCGTGACGCTCAAAAATTCTTACCTAATGTCCCGACTGTTGAACTTTAAGTTAGCTACTTAACAAAGCACAAGACTTGTTTTCTTCTTTTTTGTATTTTTTAAGGCAGTCGGGTTTTTGATTTTTTTATTGCAAACGTGATGAGGACCAATCCTAAACAATCAATCGTTTTCATCACTTTCTATCACACGGTACAAGACGAGGAAGAAAGAGATGGTGAATCTGATCACGAGGTTAGCGCAATATTGTATTCATTAGCTATTGTATAATAGCCTGTTGCCCACGACTCCGTCCGCGTATTCGTTTATCGCGGGAACCATGAAATTTTTCAGGATAAAAACTATACTACCTACTTATGTCCTTCCCCGGGACTCGAACTATCTGTATACCGAATTTCATTTAAATCGGTTCAGCGGTTTAGACGTGATTGAGTAGGTAACAAACATCCTCATAAACTTTCACATTTATAACATTAGACGGACTTCAAATGTGATTATATTTTTCCGTCCATCTTATGGGAGGCCTACCTAAACTTAAATTTTAAACTTAGGGATATATTTCGACTAGGAACATAAATAAAAAACAATTTATAAATCCACCAGCTAGCACTTTATTTGGTCCAGTACCAACTAGTAAAAACATACTGCATATAAAAGAACGCTATATACTAATACAAAGAGAAATCTATACTTACTGCATTTTGTGTTTTTTTTTATCAGGAAACATTTTTCATAGTAACGAAAATACATAGGTACCTACTGAAACATGGATGCACAGAAAAAATCCAGAAAAAGAGACCAGCGCTGGTAATTGAACCCAGGTCCTCAGCATTCCGTACTGCGTGCCATACCCCTACACCACCACTGGACAGGAGTCTAGACACAAATTTCTCCCATGCACCACACATTTCAGTCTGCTTTTTTTTAAAAAAAAACAAAAAGACTCCAAAACCAATCTTATATTTTTTATAGTAACTCAAAAATATCACAGGGGTGAATTACACTAGACATTTTCCTATGGTTTTTAGACTGCGATATTACTGGGTTCCAGCAGGGCTACTACGAAACTCGAAGTTCGTGTCGTGCGGTCCCTCTGACACTTATACTGTTTAATACGAGATCGAACGAGACGGTACGATACGAACTTCGAGTTTCGTAGTAGCCCTGCCGATAGTTTGACGCATTTCCTAGCCTCATGAAAAGGCTGCGATCCACCAGAGTGCGAGCATGCGTGACGAGGAATGTGTTTGACATGAGCCAATAGAAACGCTCTTTGCTCAGCGCAGCGCTAGTGGAAATAACTCAGCGGAGCGAGATTTTTGTACATACAAAACAACGGAAAGATGCGTGCGAATGTGTTGCGAAGGAGGTAACTAACTAGGTACTTACAACTCAGTCACTGTAGAGCCAGCTCCCCCCCTTTCACCGCACCACCAGAAATCAATCTCCCTACAAGTGCGCTCGAGCAACGCACACATAGACACTGCTCACGGACACGATATCTCGGACCGGTTGGGACCAGTGCGAGCGCGAGTGCCATCCGTTTGAGACACGCGTCTGTGAACTTTTTTGTGCAATAATGGAGCAACAAAAAAAGTTATTAAGTATAACTGTTCAGTGGACGGTTGTTTCAATTAAATAATCGTGAATTTCGCCAATAACGAAATCGTCGCAAGATATTTTCTGTGACATTAAAATTAAAATATTTTAGTTATTAATTTATATTTCCATTCTTCCCGTTTCATTCTCAACAATAAATTAAACAACTAGATACGAGTGCCACTACCACGATAGGTTTTTGGTTCATAACCATAAGCCATAATTGACAACTTTATATACAGCGACCGCCGAGCGTAGACGTATGAAAAGTGAAGTAGGTAAATACAGGACATTGACTTCTGAACACCTCGCACATCTGTGGTAGACACAGCCTTCGCACCGCTTTGTTACCTCGTTCATCTCTGGTGGAAACGCCGCCTTATCGGATTATAGGTATTATTATTTAGAAGCCTGTAGAGGTGTCCCACTGCTGGGCAAAGGCCTCCCCCCATGTCCTCCACTCTACCGTTTCTTGGGCGATCTCTGACCAGCTGCAGGTGGTAGACCTTGTGCAAGGTCCGCCCGGATTGCTACCACCATCTTACTCGCTAATCCTGCCGTGAAGCAGCAGTGCTTGCACTGTTGTGTTTCGGCGTGGAGAGTAAGACAGCCGGTGAAATAACTTGGCACTTGAGGTATTCCATCTTAGGCCTCTAGGTTGGCAACGCATCTGCAATACCCTGGTGTTGCATAGTCTATGCGGTGGTGATCTCTTACCATCAGGAGACCCACTTGCTCGTTGCCATCCAGTCGAATAAAAAAAAAAAAAAAAAAGCTGCGAAGAAAGGCGTCCAGATCGTCCCGCCATCGACGCCTGGTCTGCCACGCCGCCGAAGTCCATTTTGTGGTATCCAGTCTGTGGCTATTTCAGCCCACCTATTGGTTCCATACGGCTGACGTGGCCTGCCCGTCCCATCATCACAAAACCTTATATGCATGATAAATGCTAGAAATAATCTTAACACTTATAAGCCACTCTCGCTTTTAAATGTATAGTAGCTGTAGGTAGACGCGTTCCAAATAGTCCAATATTAAGACCATATCGAAAATAACAAAAAAAAAACACCGAATCCAAATTTACCGTAAAGTAACAAATTTGGAGTTGAAATAAAAAATACAAAAAGGACTCCAAATAACCAATCATAATCCAATATTAAGAGTCTTGGTTTCATTTTATTTCAAGAATCACTGGAACTGAAGTCTGTTTAGTATACCAGCCTTTCAATTTGAATATGTTAATCAGTCACCCGCCAAATACCTACTATTGCGCGCCATAATTTTAAAATATCAAATGATCGACTAAAAATAAAAATAAAATCCAAATTGATTTTATTCATGATCGAAGTACACCTTAGCCTTGATACCTTTAGGCGTTGCTGACGTGGCTAACACAACCGCACATGACACCTTTAGGTGTTCTTGGCGTTCAAAGGGTTAAAGGAAGCTGCTCATGTCATTTTTTTATTACAATTACCAATATTCAATATTCTTATAATGAAAACAACGTCGTTAGGTCATCCAGTCGCTTTTAAATAATATATAAACTTTGTGAACATGTCGATTTCGAATTATCTCTACCCAATATTTATCTAGGTCAGCGTTTCTTAACCTTTTTCAGTCCGCGGACCCCTAGACAATCAAGCATGATTTCAAGGACCAACTTAATAAAAAACAGGAATAAATTTAGGTCAATTTTTATTAATTCAAATGTCTATAGATAAGACGGCGGACCCCCATACACATACTCGTGGACCCAGGGTCCGCGACCACAGGTTAAGAAACGCTATCGGTTATAAAATTCTGATTTTTAATTCACTTTAAAGGGCCTATCAAACTGTAGGCAGCATTTCACCCACAAAACATTTTATAACGGAACATATTTGATGATGATGGATGATGATGATGATTGCTAGCAACTGTACCGAATATATTAAATCGTGAATATAGTAGGTATAAAATTAAAACGATCCCATTTAAAAATACCACACAACAAAACCTTAAATTAGTGCATTTATTTAGCATTTTGTACAAATAGACACAATTCAGACGCATTTGTATTAAATATGAAAATTTGACAGCTGTCAATCCAGAACATACATGTCAAAAATATTTTTTTTTGATTGAAAGATTTCAAAAGTAACTTTGATGGTCATTCATAAAATACGTCACACAAACAAAATTAAATTTAACCGTCTTTTTAGCTCTTCGATGCGTTCGCGCCCAACGGTACCTACTGTTAGACTGAAAAAAAAACAGAATTGCAAAACTAAATTTGCGTCAGTAGATAGACAACAAATTAAAGTTTTTTAAAACGTCGATTTAGTTCTAGTTTCTTTGTATTTCCGAAAGAAATGCACAAAGAACCGTTAAAACGTTAAATTTTAAATAACGTTTCCGAGACGTGCTAAAAGTGTGACAATGGTTTTAAAAATACCCAAAATTAGGTGACGTATTTTATAAATGGTACTTTAAAATTGTATGACAAAGACATAGTGGTTTAGATGGTACAAGTGTAGTCATAGCACGACGATTGTTCTTCCCGTCGCTCCTCGTTTCCTATGCGGATGTTGGATGACGAAGGATTGGACTCCCAGAGGCCTGGTGTCTCGATTATCTATGAAGACAATCAAAATTATATGTTATGCTGGGTACACTGTCTCACGTCTATGCTACTAGGAGGGAATGTACATATCTTAAATATTCCTGACAAAAAAAAAATGGATTCTTGTGATCTGAAATAAGTTTTTTTTTTAATCTTGATTAAATAAAAATTATTTGTTCAAAAGATTTTGTACAATTCCCTACCCACTATACTACCAAATCATACCCACTAAAATGGCAAATTAACACCAATAATAACTTTCCTGAAAATATATGTAAAATAAAAATAAATAACTAAATACTCGTATGTACCATGATATTTATATTTGATGCATTGGCGATTGTGTCACCTAATTGTAAAAATTAATAAAAAAAAAAAAAAAAAGCTTATGACACAATGCTAGTCAAACCCAAGCTTATTATTTTTAAAACTTACTTTTTATTTTAAAACATTAAAAAAAAAAACCTCATGATTGAGTCCTTAAATAACAACTTTTTTACCACTTGGCTGGTTCAATTTCCAGTTCAGGCAGCGAATTATAAAAAAAAACTACACCTAAAAACGTTTAGTTCATGAAAGTGTATATAACAGATGGAGTGTCTGATGAATGTGGCCATCGGGTCTTTTAATGAGGCTGGCAAAGTCACACAGGTGCACTTAAGCCTCAAAAAAAAAATAGAAAAAAAATACAGATGGATAATTTATTTTTATTTATTGCGAATTGTACCGATCCTGAAACTGAACCAACACTGCTTACCTTCTGCACCAGCTCTTCAAACGCTAAGCTGATTCCCTCTTGGGTCTTGGCACTGCTCTCAATGAAGAGCATCCTGTGCTTTTGTGCAAACTCCTGACCAGCCTCTCTGGTCACTTGACGAGGCTGCAAAAAAATAAGACATTATTTTTTTATTGCAGATCGGGAACCGCAGCATAGGACGTCCACCAACGAGAGGGCAGATGACCTAAGGCCGTATTGTCTAACGCGTTGACATTCGCGATCGGATTGACTATCTCTTTCTACCTTATCTTATCCATACTATAAATACTAATATTATAAATGCAAGTAACTCTGTCTGTCTGTCTGTCTGTCTGTTACGCTTTCACGCCTAAACCCGCTGAACCGATTTTGATGAAATTTGTACAGAGATAGAATAGACCTTGGAAAGAACATAGGCTATCTTTTATCGCGAAAAGGAGGCTTTAAGGGTTGAAATAGGGGATGAAAGTTAATAAGGTGGAAGTTCGTCGCTGTCGAAGATAAAATCATTAAACTTGGCATTTAGGCACTTAATAAGATACTTTATACTTATAATACTAATATACTTATAATATTATAAATGCGAAAGTAACTCTGTCTGTCTGTTACGCTTTCACGCCTAAACCGCTGAACCGATTTTGATGAAATTGGTACAGAGATAGAATAGACCTTAGAAAGACTATAGGGCTATCTTTTATCGCCAAAAAGGAGGCTTTAGGGGTTGAAATAGGGGATGAAGTTAATAAGGTGGAAGTTCGTCGCTGTCGAAGATAAAACCATGAAAACTTGGCATTTAGGCACTTAATAAGAAAAAATCGATATTTGTTTGAGCTTTTTTGAAAATTCGACCTGGCTGAAATATGAAAATTTATATGGAAGGTCGTCATTATCGATGATGAACTTGCCATTTCGGCACGTGATAAGAGATAAATAGATTATTTATTCGCGCGTTTTTTAAAACTTTCCTGTGAGGGTGAAATAGGGGATGAATATGAAAGATCGTCATTGTCGAAGATAAATCGATGGTTCTTTATGAAACTTTGGCATTTGGGCACGTGATAAGCGATAAATAGATATTTGTTCAAAAAATTTTACCTGCGAGAGGTGATGTTAGTAGAGGAGATCATGCAGTGTTAGCAGAGCCTTCTAAGCTCAAGCAAAATGTTCGCAATGTTGGGTCATTTTAGATGCTTATTGACATAGACAGTCAGACATGAAAAACTATAATTTTCAGATTTTTCTTATTTACAATACCTACAATACAAAGACTCTTTATTGTACACCAGACATAGTAAGCGATACAGAAACAGATAGGTACACATAGAAAAAAATACAATTATTACAATTATTTTTCTGGAAGTACCCTATAACTTTTTCTGTTAAGGCGATTTACATGGAATACCTTTTTTAATGACTGTAGCTTTTGATTGCCTTGACTTAGAAGTTTTGATTTTCACAGCTTTCGGGACTATTGACCTGAGTTTACGGTTTCAATTTCAACTCGATACCGATACTCCGCGCGTTTAGGAGATAAAGGGTCTTGACAGACAGACGGACGACGGACAGCAAAGTGATCCTATAAGGGTTCCATTTTTTCCTTTTCAGCTACGGAACCCTAAAAAACATTTGTTTTCAAATTTCGACCTGTTTACTTGAAAATATGGGATGAAAGTTCTTAAGGAATTTCAAACAAATAGATTTTTCAGTAAACCGTAGAAGTTTATATGTGCTATTATTGGCAAAATAGGGATCTAAATAAATTTTAAATACTTCCAAAGTTACTATTCCACGCGGACGAAGTCGCGGGCAAAAGCTAGTACTATATAAATAAATAATTAAATAATATTACGGGACAATTTCACACCAATTGACCTAGTCCCAAAGTAAGCTTAGCAAAGCTTGTGTTATGGGTACTAAGCAACGGATAAATATAATTATATAGATAGATACAAACTTAAATACATAGTTAACACCCAAGACCCGAGAACAAACATTCATATTTTTCATACAAATATCTGCCCCGACACGAGAATCGAACCCGGGACCTCAAGCTTCGTAGTCAGGCTCTCTACCACTAGGCCATCTGTCGTCTAAATATATGATTGAAAGAAGAGGTGAAAACATTGGTAGTCGGAGTTTGTTAGACATTAGGCTAGTTCACAGTGGATGCAGGCCGTTCCAACCGAAGCAACTGAATCTTCATGAGGCATGCATGCCCAACACAGTGGGGCATCCGAAGGCTGATGTGATGACAATGTTTTTTTTTTATTTTAACTAGGTTTTGCCTGTGAATTCATCTGACAAGCATTTCTTCATCGCTAACCTGTGGAAGTATTAGAAAGAAAGAAAAAAAGTTTATTTTGGCTCCATAAAGTACCACCTAAAAACTAAGACTAGAACTAGCACTAAACTATGTTACTAGGTGACACGGCAGGATACCAAAAAGGGTCTCCACTCAGCATGTGTTGCCGCACAATATGTGCAGTAACGCTGGTTTCTGTGGAGCCCAATTACATTTTATTACATTTTTTTGACAAAAAACTATCATATAGCCAGACAGGAATTAGTAAGGATACAGATATCGTCCCCTTACAACCAGAATCGCTTATCTGCATGAAATGTAGTTTCGAGAAAAACGCATTTAAAGGTTTGCATGCTCTAAAAACCTATAAAAGCTAGTTATACTAAAAACATCTCTGTGTTTCTATTTAGATAATATCCCTTAATAGGATAGGGCTATGTTATTTACTCTATACTCGCGTCGAGTAGGTTTAAATAGGGCTTTTCTTCAAAAGGTACTGCAGATAAGCGATTTTGCCTGTAGACACGTTTTTTTTTTATCTTCTAAACTAGCAAGTTTACGCAGATATATTGGATAAACTATCATTTTAAGTCCATATTGAAGCATTTTCGCCGAATACAGTGTTAAAATGCTTACATGTTTTATACAATTTAAGTTTTTAGTTAAGTCTCAGCGCAAATAAGAGGTATTGGCTGTAAACAAATCGGAATTTACCTCTTAAGCGCGCTTAAAGTGCAAAATATTTTCTAAGATGTTTTGACTCTAGGCTTTTTTCTGTTTTTTCTATCTTATATGCAATGTAGCATTATTCTGTTTTGTTTTTATCATTCAAAGACATATAACTTGTATTTTTCGAAAGAGTTCCATCAATCTATTTCAACAAATAGGTACCAAATAGCCCAAAAATATAAATAAATGAAAACTAGCGAGTTAAGTCTTAAATATAGTAGTATATTTCTAGTATATGTGAGATATATTACGTTATTTCTTTAATATCATATGTGCTGCTTAATACATTTAATTATGGAACTTTTGATTACATGCATACAACAAAAAACATATTTATTCAAACATTTTAATAAAAGGCATTTAGCGTCTCAAGGCTCAAGTAACCACTGAAACAGTCATGAAAAAAGAACCGTAATGGTAATAACATCAGTCTTCTTCTTCATCAAAACGATAACGAGCATGGATATTCAGGTTTTGATGAACTAAATAGAAAAACATAGGTATAACCAGATCCAGCAGACCGTCGAACTGAACCGCGAGTGTCATTTAGATACCTACTACATTTACTACTTCGTATCTTAGGTACGTCGTATCAATTAATAGCTTATCACGGCATAAACATTTACGTTGTCACACATTTTCATTGTTTTTGGCTTAATATTTGTATAGGTAATATTTTTATCAATTACGACATGTCGTCTGACTTTTTGAGTTTTGATACCAGGCCTGTAACTTTGCAAACCAATCGTCGAACAAGACAAGGCAACAGAAAATCGAATCCAAACTCTGTTGAACCTCTTTCAGTAGAGGAATTAAACTACCTGCATTAAAAAAGCTATATACTAATCCACTGTCAATAAGCGCAGCTAAAAAAAAAAAAATTTAATGACTTTTACAAAAAAATGTTATTACCGGAGATTCACCATGGCTGGTTGCACTGGCTGTGGAAGACGTTATTGAGCGTGTGCCGGACGTAGTCACAGCTGAGACAAGCAGTGATGAAAAATAACCTTAATGGTAATAATCATCAGTCTTCTTCTTCATCACTGCTTGTCTTAGCTGTGGCTACTCAAACCAGCCATGGATAATTAATATTACCTAAGCCAAGAACAATGAAAATGTGTGACTACGTAAATGTTTTATGCCGTGATAAGCTTTTCATTGATACGACGTACCTACGATACGAAGTAGTAAATAAGTAGGTTATCTAAATGACAATCACGGTTCATTTTGACGGTCTGTTGATCTGGGTTATGTTTTTTCTATAGCCGCGTATCCATTAGAGCAGCCTCAGGCCGAGCACCGCGAGCCGAGCCATATTTGGTCGGTTTTTTGACCGTGCTCAAAGGAGCCTCAGTCTGAGCCGTGCCTTTGGCAGCGTCTCCACTTGCGCGGCTCGGAGCGAGGCAGCCGCTCGGCCCGAGGCTGCCTCTAGTGGATACGCGGCTTATTTAGTTCATCGAAACCTGAATATCCATGCTCCTTATCGTCACCTGAAAGAAAAACACTGTTAAATTACGGCAAGTGAATCGCTGTTATACATAGATCTGTTCACTCACGAAGGCGCGCCCTCCACAGCTAATTATTAATGTACACGAGAAAACCTCTTAAGTACTTACACATTGTCTTAGTCTTAGTGTGCGTGACTGACGGTACGCTTGCGACTGAAGCCACGAGGACAAGTTCGAGCTACCACACATAGACTTGTCGTACGGATACGTTTAGGTACAATTACAATTATAGAATGTGGAGGGCAGACTTTCGTTAGTGAACAGATCTATAATTACCTAAATAAGTTTTTAAAAATTACTTATTATGAATCGTGCTTTCAAGCGTGTACGAACCGACTAAGCTAGCCTACACAAAGTGCACACTACTTACAATACAGCGCGAAACGTCTAAGCGATACTTAAGCGATTTTGGCTGTAGCGCTTCTTATGGTCGAAGCAAACAATGTTACAAGCAATATCGCCTATATTATATTTGTTTGTTTTCGCTGTTGCAATAATTGAAATATAAAGTAATGCTCAACAGGCGAAACCTACTAACATTATTTTAGCACTTTTAGGCAGTACTCAATTGCATTTTATTGAAATCTTAACATTCAAAATCGCTTGTTTGACATTAAAATATTTTTGCTGTTGTAAAATAAAAAAAAAATGCTGTTTAACCAACGCGTAGTTGTTTTTGGTGTTGATTTTCTTAAAAATCGGCTTTAAGTGAGCTTAAGAAAAACGTAACTCGGTATTGGAGTATCGTACAGTAAAACGGGTTTCAACAGCATGTAGATCTTGGAAAGTACATTCTAACGATATATTTAACTCAGTTTTGCCCCAAAAGTGACTTTAAGCGATTCTGGTCGTAAGGGGACGATATATGAATTGCATAATAATTTATGTTTTTGGATTCATCCAATACTACCTTGTCAATTTTATTTCCAACAACTAGACAGACAATGTTCTTCTTAGTGGAGTAGACTTGCAATTCTTCGACCCACTCTTTTAGTTAGCTAGAGTCTTTGGTTCCGATAATCATATACCAATATAGCTCCATGGCTTCTCTGTAAAAAAATATTGTTGTAGTAGTTCGCCATTAAGAAGTCAATTCTGACATATGTTACTCCCATACTGAATATGTCAAAAAACATAAACAATTGACGTATTTAGTACCAGGATGACAAGATGTCAGGATTGACTTCTTAGCAGCGGACTACTATACTATGAGTAAATGAAACAATGTGTTACCATCATGTGTTCTTTTTGATTTGATAATCTATTCAGAATATGTAGAATTGGGATAAATGTGAGTCATATTGAAGTTGTTTATTATAACACTCTTTTCTCAAAGGGCCAGCAACACATCCTATCTTGTCTTATGTTACGGATGTCCATGATTGCTATTCGATCAGGTGACCACCTGCTCGTTTTGCCCTGTCATATAAAAAAACAGCTTCAACCTTTACAACATACCTAATTAAGTAGGTATGACCTAAGATATAAAATGCTTTATTAGCAACTGCATGTCACAGTAATTTACGTACACTATTTACCTACCTGTAGGTAATTTGTATTGTTGAATTCAACTTTATTCTATTG
>NC_133484.1:2915138-2921937 GCF_025370935.1 Choristoneura fumiferana
GCGCCCCACGCGCCGCGCACTGACTGCATCTCGCTTCGCACGCTCTGTCAGCGGACCATGATACTAACGCGACGGCGCGGCGGTGGAACGTGAGCAGAGCGGGCAGCAGCGCGCGCGCGCTCGCGGCGGCGGCGCGCCCCACGCGCCCCAGCGCTCGCGCACTGACTGCATCTCGCTCACCACGCCTCTGCAAGAAACACATATATATACCACTGATGTATTAAACTGTAGATACACATTGCCAAACAAAATCCCTTCAAAGAATGTCCGAACTATTTATTTGTTTGTGTAACAAATAAAATCATCACCCACACAAATTAATTAAAAGAATACGTGACGAAATTTGAACCTAGTCTTTACTAAGTTACAGTTGAATTTCGCTAGCGGCCATATTCCACAATTAATAAAAATATTTACGTGTGCGTAGAAACACTGATCCCCACACAAACAAATAGAAAGAAAACGTGACGAAATTTGAACCTAGTCTTTACTCTATTACAGTTGAATTTTGCTAGCGGCAAAACTCCACAACGCTTGACACTTGACAGCTAACTCCACAATTTCACATACGCATGCTCGAATATGAATGTAAGCCTTATCAGAAAAGGCAGAGGGATTAATTTCACTTGCTACATTGAAGGCGACGTTTGCAAGATTGCTTGGATGAGTTTTGACGTTTCTTAAGACGGACGAATTTAGGTTGTAGAACAAAGAATGCATTCGGGCTTTCGGAGAGGACTTTCGTAATAAAAGTTTTTGTCAATTAAATAAAAAAAAATTAAAAGGTAACTTTTTAAGCTAATTTTCTTTAGTCCAAATGTTTACCGTTTTGGAGATAATCTATATACAGCCGGATTAAGACCATTTGATGCCTTAAGCAATGCACGCCTATGCCCCCCCCCCCCCTTATCGATATTTTAATAAGTATTTATTACAACGAAATATATATTTATGAATACGATAGAGATTATGGGAGGCACGAGCGAGCGGATTTTCAAACAGCCTTACCTTTAATGTGCTAACAAAAAAAATTTTGGTGCTGTTTATGGTGCCCCCAAGACGTGATGCCCTAAGCAATCGCTTAATTTGCTTATGGGCTAATCCGGCCTGTCTATATATATAAATTAAAATAATAAACTGACTAACTGACTGTTGATATATCAACGCACAGCCCAAAACGCTGCACCTAGAGACCTACTTTATGCCCTGGTTACCGAAGTACTCGTCAAGAAGACAAACGAGTCCAAACTCGATGTGGTCGTGTCGTTTATCACAGAGTTCCTATGGTCACCCGCTAGCTTTATCATCAGATCAACTCCATGTTATAATAATATTGCATTGTCATCGGATTTAAGTATACATGCGTGTAAAATTTCAGCTCAATCGGTTGAAGATATCCACTTCAAATTTGAGTTGAAAGATTCCACCCCGAGCAAACATAGTTACATTACACTGCAAATAAATATAATGCTTGTAATAAGTTTTTGTTAAAAAATTAATTTTTAATACAAGCTTTTTTGCCGAATGTACTTTTTGTTGACTATACTTGAATTGTCGTCTAAACTACATATCTGTACCAAATTTCAAGTCGGTACTATTAACTATTGAGGAGTTCCCTCCTGCAGAGACGATTCTGACAGAACCACCAAGTTGTTACTACCAGATTATTGTATTGTCACCAAATTTACATAAGTATGCCAAATTTCAAGTCGATCGAACCACTGGAAGTGGGTCAAATTTAGCTTCCAAGATTTGACCCAAACAAACAATAAATAAATAAATAAGCAAACAGGGCAAGCTACAGAAAAGCTTCTAAAAATATAGCCGAAATGTAAGCACTTGTGCAAGTATTTCGAATAAAAAACAATTTGAATTCTCATCCTCCTTGGTTCTGGCTGTTTGCTTCTAAAACCATTGCCAGCGCACGCCGCGCGCAGCTCAAAAAAAAATTGCAGGCTGTCTGTCAGCACAGTTCATTCGCGGGAAATTCTTTCGGACTTCGTATGTTGTGTAATTAAATAATAAGAAGCTCGACTAGTGTGAATAAATTGTAAACTGTATTATAAACCTTGTAAACAGTGTTAAATACTTATGATTTTTTTTTAGTGTAAAAAACAATAGGTAAACATAGTGATTAATACGGTGTAGATTTGGCGAGCGCTTTATCAAAGTTGGCTTCATTGAGGTTTGTGGTTCATAAATTGCTTTATAAATTTTGTACAAAAACGAATAAACCACACAGTCAGACAGTCAGTACATTATACTATCGAAGCTTTTATAAAACATAATTAAAATCGCAAACTTCAAGGTAAATATTCAAAACGACATAGCTACCCGTTGCTAGGCGACTCGTAAATAAAATAGAGTGACGGCAACTCCACTACACTTTTGTTCCATGTTCTGTTGTTTATCTGTTTCGTTTTACTGATATGCTTTCCTGTGCGTGTGACAAAGACAAGGCATTTGTCAATGTTGTGGAATTCTGGCAACGTTTATCTTTTAAATAGCAATTTAGAAATTGCTTTAAAATTAATTTAAATCAATATTTCTCTCGGATTATTAGAATTTAATAGAAAAAACAACAAATACTCTCTGAAAGTATGATATTCCATCAGATTTGTTCCGTTTTCGCGAGTGATTTTTGCACTTTTTAAAGACGCACGTGGCATCGTTACGCTTGCACTGACAACAACGTACTGAGAAAAAAGAAGGCCACATTTACCAAAGTGGCGCTCATTTGGCTTGGACATATTCGGACGCGCGACTGTGGATCTACAGTTTAATACATCAGTGTATATAACTCATTATATATTTGTGATCGCAACTTTGACATTTCACTGTGAAACGTTTCACAATGTTCTTTTCGCACTGCAAATGACGGAATTAAAAAAAAAACAAAAAACTAGAATATGTTTACATAAATGTGAAGTTTGTGAGTGAGTGAGTATGTGAGTGAGTGAGTGAGTGAGTGAGTGAGTGAGTGAGTGAGTGAGTATGTTTGTTACTTTTTCACGCTGAAACGGCTGGACGGATTTGGATGAAATTCGGCGAAAAGTTAGTTTATAACCTGGATTAAAACATAGGATACTTTTTATCCGGTATTCCACGGGATAGGGATAAAATCTCGAAATAACAACTCTGGGCTTAGAGTCGTGAAATTTGATATGTAGGTAGTTGGACGTTTGGAATAACAGATAGGTGACTTTTTGACCCGATATTCCCACGGGATACCTAGAGATAAAATCTTGAAATAACAACCGCAGAGCTTAGAGCCATGAAATTTAGTATGTAGGTAGCTGGACCTCTGGAATAACACATAGGCTACTTTTTATCCCGATATTACCCCGGGATAGGGATATAATCTTGAAATAATAACCGCTGGGCTTAGAGTCATGAAATTTAGTATGTAGTTAACTGGACGTCTGGAATAACACGTAAGGGACTTTTTGACTCGATATTCCCACGGGATACCTAGGGATAAAATCTCGAAATAACAACCACTGGGTTTTAGAGCCATGAATTTGGTATGTAGGTAGCTGGACCTCTGGAATAACACATAGGCTATTTTTTACCCCGATATTCCCACGGGATAGGGATAAAATCTTGAAATATTAACCGCTGAGCTTAGAGTCATGAAATTTGGTATGTAGGAAGCTGGATGTCTAGAAAAACACAAAGACGACTTTTTGACCCGATATTACCACGGGATACCTAGGAATAAAATGTCGAAATAACAACCGCTAGGCTTAGAGGCATGAAATTTGGATGTAGGTAGCCGTATGTCTGGAATAACACATAAGTACGCTACTTTTTATCCCGATATTCCCACGGTATAGTTTTGTAACTAAGGGACCCCATACATCCCTGTATTATTTTTTTTTTTTCTTCTTATTTTTTCTTTAATTGTATTAAATATATACAATAACTCTTTATTGCACACCAATACAGTAAACAGTACAGAAAACACAAGTATATACATAGAGATTGTCTAAGGTAAGCAATAGGCGGCCTTATCGCTTCAGAGCGATCTCTTCCAGGCAACCTTTACAATGGACAGAAATAAGGAATACATTTTAGCAGGTGGTGCAATTTACAGTAGATTAGAGCTGTATCAAGAATACATAAACTAACACATACAATACACATACACAACAATCTAAACAGATAGATAGGTAGATAGATACCATAACAACACATAAATAAGCTAACTATAACATTCATACGCAAGATGATAGGTAGTGCTCAGGTATACTGTTGTTTTAAGTATTTTATTTGTATATTTTATTGTGAAAAATGACTTTCTGCCAAGTTTCTTGCGGCGCATTCTTCTTGGCAATGATGGTCTTTCCGAAAGCGCTGGTAGTATAAAAAATGACGTGTAAAAGTGCCCATTGCGGCCTATTTACTGAGTAAATTATTTGAATTTGAATTTTGCATTTGAATTTGGATAGGGAAAAATTTTGAAACTTCAGCACTGGGTTTAGAGTCTTGAATTTTGTACAGTTATTCACAACACAACCTCAATGAAGACCACGATATAATATTGGAAATTTCCAGGGGAATTTTGTAAAATCCGAAAATTTCAATTGCAGCTACCACACCGAATAGTTTACGCGTGCGAAGCCGCGGGTAAAAGCTAGTTTTTAATATTTCGCTACGATTATTAATTAATTATTACAATTTTTTTAAGATGTGCTTATTCTAAAAGGACATAACTCCAAAACTACCACACAGTAGACCCATTACTTTTGTCTAGTCTCTATTAAAAAAAAGATCACGGAAATCTGACGTAGAAGTTGTCAAAATTATGAGAGCTCTTTTTCTGGTGAAAAAGGCAAAGGAATCATATCTATTCTGCGGTAGTGTTGCCAAATTCAGCTATATTTTTTTTGTATTTTTTTAAATATGGAGAAATAAATGATAATAAATATTTTCCCATGATCAGGAGGCAAAACCTTTTCGATTCCTGTAGTAATTTACAGGTGTTCAAAAATTGAAATCTTGTCAATCAATGTGGTTCCATTTGTACTGAATGGCAGTAAATCGACGATGCATCTATCTGTGTATGTGTTGAGGAGTGTAGTAATTCCATTTGAAGTTCTGTGGTGTTTTGTTTGGCATGGTGTGACGTCTGATATGGTGCGCGTCACCTCGTTTAAGTTAAGCTTAAACATGTATACTATGGCTATCTGTGGGATCTGTAATTGGCTCTGTGTTGCTATTCCTTCTACATATATTGTGTTTTAGCTGTTGGTTCTCCTTAAATAAATAAATAAATAAATCTGTTGTAGGGCAGCGTACTGACCGCGAGCAGCGTAGCGACGTGTGTGGCGTGGGCTGCGTGTGCGCGCGCGTCGCCCGCGGGCGCGTGCTCGGCCAGCGCGCACAGCACGCGCGTGATGCGTGACACGCGTCGGAAGCACACGTCGGACGGGACAGCGCGCCGGACGACAGACCGGCCTCGACTTCTGGCTCCTCGGAGCAGGACGAGTCGCCGCACACCACCTTGGACAAATATGTGTTCAAAGTCAAAGTCGAAGTCAAAATATCTTTATTTAATTTAGGCTATAACAAGCACTTATGAATGTCAAAAAAAATCTACCACCGGTTCGGAAAAACCTCTGTTGAGAAGAATCCGGCAAGAAACTCAACGAGGTATATTTTTTTTCAAACAGATTTACAATATTATTATGATATCTATACATCACAAGTATTTCACACAACTTTATTTTAACACAGTAGGTGCGCTATTTGAAGGGATCGCCAATGCGGATCGGAATTATTTTCAAATATCCCTGTCCATGATATAATCATTAACTTTATAATACGCCTTAGATATTAATGTCTTCTTGACAATAGATCTGTCAATCTGACAGAGTGATTTTTCGGCCAACTAGCCTGTTGTGTTGATTTGTTTACCTGGTAGATGGCTTCATCGATGAGCTGCGCGTCCCCGCCCTGCTGCTTCCTGCGCAGCGCGAGGGCGACGGCGAGTTTCTCCGCGAGAGAGCCCAGAGCAGCCACGGTGCTGATGCAATCGCCTCCTTCCTCTACAACACAATATTGTTCAAATTCAAATCATTTTTCATCTCTCCTGTTCGGAAAGTTTAATATTCATTGGTAGATAGCCCGGTGGAAAAATTACGTTTTCATCTCTAGGGTGAAAAGTATTTTACTATAAAAATAATTCGATTAACCACGGAGTCGAAGACAATTGACTTACGTCAATGACACTTTTTTTCCACGTTTCGGCATGGCCATCTAGATGCACGTCGTGACCAAGGAGCTTATATACAACACTTGAGGTTGAACGCCGAACATCCGTTTAAAACAAGAAATTTGAGCTTTATTACGTCAGGAACATATTCCATCTCTTTCTTTAGTTAGGTTAAGAAAGAGATGGAAGTCATTCGTGAAATGTGAAAGAAAGAGCTGGAAACTGGAAAACTTTACGAGCATGAGAAGTGAAAAAAATATATGAATAAACGCCGTTACCAAGGCAGACGACGCCCAGCCGTTGCCAGAGGCCGACGGCGCGCAGGAACTCAGCGAACAGCGAGAACGCGCGCTGCTTGTCGCGCAGCTGGGCCGCGATCTGCAGCGCCGACGAGCTGCCCAGCGGGATGTTGGTGGCCGGGCCCGCACGCGCCTTCCACCTGCCAAGTGCCAGGGGGAACCATCAAACACTGCTGCTGCTCAAACAGACCTACTGTACACTCTGCCCAGCGAATGCTGCCCACGCATTGTTTACGAAACTTTAATCGGTATCATTTATGACACTGGCAAAATTGTCATATTG
>NC_133484.1:2922037-2922477 GCF_025370935.1 Choristoneura fumiferana
CAATCAACTTTGTCAATGCATTTCGCGTTTTCATTTAACAAAATGAAGCTAAATACTTCAACCACGTTTAAAATCCCAACACATTACAGACTAAACTCAGAACTAACTCTATGCATATATGGACAAACAAGGGATTTGAACAAAAGCTTGCGTTTCGCATAAGCTCAAAAACAACATCGTCCTCAGCGTAGTAAAAACCGGGTTACTACACTACGGTCTAGCGCTTGCCTCCATCGTAAATTTCCCACTTAGTTCTAATAAATTACCCCTGTTGCATTTTTGCTGACGGTGCTTCGGGAGAGCTGACGTAGTTTCACTATTAAAGGATTTTCTGAATTTAATATTGAAGGAACACGGAGGAGGTTGGATAAATTTATCACCTAGCTTTGAAAGTTACCTGTAGTTTGTCTTTATTACAGCCACAGCACGCAAATATTAAG
>NC_133484.1:2922707-2966685 GCF_025370935.1 Choristoneura fumiferana
GGGTCATCGGTGAAGATGCGCGGCTGTAGAAGAAATCAAGAATAATTTGAATTGAACATATTAAAAACATTTTATAGAATCAGGCGTTACTTTGCGGAATCCGTATCAATGAACTAAAAACAAACTACTTTGTTACCCGGCGACCTATAATAGCTACGTTTAGCAAGAATGTTGTTCATGCATTTTCTCCACCTCACACTGTTAAGAACACACATAATCAACAAACCATTATTGGAATCCATCACCAACACAATCAGCCAAACAATGCTGCTCTGAAGATAGCTCTGATTAGTTCAAGACGCGTCAGTTATGTAGTTTGGTGTGTTGATAGATTTGAGGTGAGAAACTGCATGAAACACACATTTCTAGTTTAGACGTAGCTAAACCGCCGTGAAGCAGCAGCGCTTGCACTGTTGGGTTTCGCAATGTGAGATAAACAGCCGGTGAAATTAACTGGCACTGAGTATCCATCTTAGGCCTCTAGGTTGCAACGCATCTGCAATACCCCTGGTGTTGCAGATGTTTATGGGCGGTGATCTCTTACCATCAGGAGACCCACTTGCTCGTTTTCCATCCAGTCAAATAAATAAATAAATATAATAAATAAGCTATCATAAGGCACGGGTGAGGAAAGTAATTGTTTTAGTTCAACATTAAAAACGCAATAATTTAAATAATTTACGAATCAGACTTTACTTTGCGGAGGCACATCAATGAAGTAAACCCAATTAATTTAATATGTTCTTACGCAACTTTATAGTAGCTTGCGTCTAAATCAAAAGCAAAATCAAAATCATTTATTGAGTAAATAGGCCGCAAATGGCACTTTAAACAACTTCACCTCGCTTACGGAAAGACCATTGTTACGCAAAACGTAAACATCGTAGGTCGGGTCGTGTAGAAGTCACTTTACGGAAGTAATGTGTGATGGACCCTTAAATCATTTTTATTGTTTTTGACAGCCTATGTATGTCAATGGACCGGTCACTCATTCGACCGGGGAGTCATTCAAAGTCACTGAGAGAGGTTGCACGCACGTAACGGTCTCGGGGTCAGAGCGGAGCTCTCAGTGTCAAATCGTGTCATTAAGTTATCTAAGATCATCTGAATCATATTTATAGATATAAACAGTTGTACGGTATCAGTAACGCGAAATATAGTGGTGAACGTAATCGCAGTTTGATTTCATCGTCATAACCTCAACCCTTCACACGACACCGGCGGCAGCTAGCTACAGGAGGCGGCAGCTGTCCAGACCGATCCCAGGGGCTCGGGAGAGGGTCTGCCTTCACATCATCAATCAGCGACGACCAAGGCGCGGCCTGCCCATCGAACCCGCGAGGCCAGCGGTTTGGTCCAAGTATTAACGTCAGCGACGCAGGGTGCGCACGCACATCTAATCAAAATCAACCCACCGGCAGTTCTCAGGGCGAGAATTGCCAACATTTTGGTGGAACCCATAGGGAGCAGAACGTTAGAAGAACGTTAGAAAAGAATCAGCACGATAACGTACGTCGCAGGGCGCGTGTACTTCATTATCTCGGCACGGCGGGCGCCGCGCGCGCATACTTCACATCATATATATCATAATATTAATTATAATATTAAGACATTAAATTCAGTGCGCGTTAAGTCATTTTCGCAGTGAGTGAAAGTGCGGTTTAAATAGTGCAATAGGTATTGACACTCGAAATATTCATCATTGGAAGAAATTTCGCCGCCATCTTGTGCGAGTAGCAAACAAGCAAGCAAGTCATCACACAAATCATCGGAGAACGGACGGAACTCGGCAAGTCAATCACATTCTCATTCATTCATTCAAAGACTTTAAGTGTTTTTTATAAATTGTCATTCACTTCATTCCGATCAATTCGGACGACTTGCGAGTTGCATTATCTATGGTCAGATGAGCGCATAACTGACTCATTCATTCGTTCATTTGTGGCAAATGTCATTTATTTATCAACATAATCAACAATCGTTATCTGAAATCAATAATCTTATCATTATCACGTTATCAGTTAATCATTACGGCATAAGTAAACAAATGCTGTTTTAGTGAGGTTTAAGTTTAAATACAGTTGTGTTTAATTTGATCAAACAGTGAGATTTATTGTTGTGCGCGTCGATTGTTGTTAAAGGTAACTTTTAGGTAGGTAGTTTAATAGAAGTGTAGCTCACAGGGTGTGACTATTGTTATTCAGTGTAAGCATTTATCTTTAGTCATTGAATTCAGAGGTTATTGACTTGATTTAACACATCAAGTACTTCATTCATTTACGTCAATATGCCTCCTAAAATTCATGCCAAGATTCAATTTATGTCGAAATATCGCATGCTGACAGATTTTGCTAGTACAATAAGCGAAGCCCAAGGTACATCAGCGGTGGCAGTAGCTAAACGTAATTTCGGTTCATATTATAATCAGTTCGTACTAGCATACGAGGCGTTGCTTGGTCTTTCGTCAGAGGAGATTCCTGAGGGAGAAATGGAACAAATTCACGCACAGTTCAGTGAAATCAATAAGTTACTTGTCAAGTTGGAGCAGGCATCGGAGCGCGGGGGGTCCGCAGACGAGCCTAGGATACGTCATCATAGCCAGGTAATGGCAAAGTTGCCTTCCATTGAACTGCCTAAGTTTAGCGGCAGGCCAATGGAGTGGATGTCATTTTTGATCTCTTTCAATCCTTGGTCCATTCACGGGACATTTCAGATTCGGAGAAGCATTTTTATTTGCGAGCATCACTGTCAGGTGAAGCGCTGTCGCTCATACGTCAGCTACCGATGGATGGTCAAAATTATTCAGTGGCACTGAAATTGCTCACAGATAGGTATCAGAACCACAGGATGCTGGTAGATACATACTTGTCACAGATCACCAACCTACCGGTCATTAACAATGTTGAGAGGTTAAGGTCAGATTTCTATGATCCTCTCCGAGAGTCTATTCAGGCACTGGAAAAGCTCAAACAACCAATTAACGAATGGTCATATTTAATTGTGTTTTTAATCATACAGAAGCTGCCAACATTGATCAGGTCAGCATTCGAACAGCGGTATGGGACGTGTCATCATGTTCTACCCAGTGTTCATCAACTGCTCGAGGTACTCGACGAGCAATGCAGGGTGCAACTCGCCGTGTCACCAACACCAGAAGCGGCTTCAGGGAGAAGCTACCACCGGCCACCACCACGACGAGGACGGCAGGGTGCGTCCACCTCGGGGCACGTGGCAGGCCAGCACGCGGAGTGCATAAAGTTCATCAGGTGAATCCTATTTCATCATGTTCATTTTGTAGTAGGGACCACTCATTATATAGATGCGCAGTGTTTCTAAGTATGTCACCAGTAGCACGCAAGGCGTGGGCGAAACGTAGTGGTCACTGTTTTAAGTGCTTGAGGTTGCACTATGCTAGGGACTGCAGTCAACGGAATTGGTGTCTGCACTGCAAGTCTCCTGAGCACAACTCACTCATTTGTAATGCAGGAGCAGCTCCTAAGGCTAGGGAATCACCTGAAAGGGACCAACCTGTGGTGTCAACATCAGGTCACGGTAGGCAATCGCCCAAGCGTCAGTCACCGGCAGGCAACCCAGCATCATGCACAAGGCGTGGGCCAGGGTGGCTACCCACTTGTGTGTGCACCTCAACCGAGCCAGGGCGGCCACTCAGATGTACCAGTGACTCAACCACTGTACCAGGAAGCTCCATCAGCTCAGGCGATGGCAGCTTACCGGCCAAGGCCTCCGGTAGGGCAAGGGCACAGTGGGCTCAGTCTGAGTATCAGGCACTGAGGTATGGGCAGCGGATCAGCCCCATTCCTCCCCAATCACCATCTCCTCAATGAGATGCTACCACTGTTGGTGTGACACAGTCATTACCAGTCACCATTTGTCCCACAGCGGTAGTAATGGTGAAATCAGGTGATGGCAATTATTTTAAGGTTAGGGCCTTACTCGACACCGGGGCGAGTGTCTCAGTAATTAAACAGTCAATAGTTCAAAGGTTAAAATTACACCAACAGTCTAATGGTAATAATATTTATGGAATTGGTCAGCAAAGGTAAAGGTACCTGGTTCAATAGTCAAATTAATAATCAAACCTGTAGGTAAACAGGTACCCATCATTAGTACAATAGCTTCAGTCATGTATTCACTAACGGGAAACATTCCATCATATGACACTCAGCTCAAAGATCAATTACGGTTGTCACATATCATATTAGCTGATGGCAAGTTTGACAAAGCCTCAGATGTGGACATCATTTTAGGTACTGACATATTAAATTATGTACTCGATGGTTCAAAGATTTCCACTCACGTTCCAGGAATAGCAGCCTACGGACATGCTTTGGGCATGTCATCATGGGTTCATTGACCTCGACTCACCAGTCAGCGGTGACGTCATCACAGTCAGCGGGTACGTCCGTGGAGGACTACGGCCTGCACGCCACTAGACTCGAGGAGGTGCTCGAGCGGTTTTGGAAGGTCGAGGAGCCGCCTTCGAAGCCTGCAGTTCATCCAGATCACATGGAATGCGAAAGGTTGTACATTCCACTACTCAACGTCTGCCTGACGGCAAATACATAGTCAGATTACCGTTACTTTCAACACGTTCATCATTAGGCGAATCAAGGTCGCTTGCAATGAAAAGGTTGCGAGCTTTGGAGAGAAAAATGGCTAAGGACGCACTTTTCGCCTCCAAGTATAAAGATTTCATGAGAGAGTACGAAACTCTCGGTCATATGTCAAAATCGGATTTCAATTTAACTCAGAACATTTTGTCATACCGCATCACGGTATATTCAAACGAGGCACCGATAAAATCAGAGTTGTATTCGACGGATCAGGGCGATCGTCCACAGGTGTGTCACTCAATCAATGCCTTCACTCTGGGCAACCTCTTCAAAATGATATCACTAAAATCATTTTAAATTTTCGACGTCATCAAGTGGTATTCACTACTGACATCAAAATGATGTTTCGTCAAACATTTGTTCACCCAGATGATAGGAAATATCAATTAATCCTCTGGAGAGAGGATCCGTCACACGATGTTCAGGTATATGAATTAAATACTAATACCTACGGGCTGAGGTCAAGTCCATTCATAGCTATACGGACGGTGTTGCTACTAGCGGACGATTGGGAGGTATCGCATCCGAATTCACACGCAGCACACGTCATGCGACGAGATATCTTCGTTGATGATATCCTCACAGGAGCAGACTCAGTGGCAGAGGCTCAACAGCTCAAGCAAGAGCTCATAGCGCTAACGGGAGCGCAGGTTATGAGTTACGTAAATGGTCGTCCAATAGTAGGGAGCTATTGCGTGACTTACCGGAGGAGTATTGCGAGCTGCCACATTCATTTGATACTGAGGATAAAAGTTTCATCAAGGTATTAGTGTTCAATGGGATCCAGTGTCAGATTCATGGCATATCAAATCAACGTGCCACTTGGTCACCCTCCTACGAAACGTAGCGTGCTCAGTACAATCGCACGTTTGTACGACCCGTGTGGTTATTGCGCACCAGTCATATTTCGATTCAAAGTATTCTTACAGTCATTATTCTCGGATGGGCTCAACTGGGACGAGCCGATCAATCAAAATCAAATCACTCAGTGGGACGAACTTACGCAGGATCTCAATCATTTGTCTCATTTACAGATTCAACGGTGTGTCTCACTACCGAGCGCCGTTTCATACTCATTGCACGGTTTCGGCGACGCCTCGGAGCTGGGATACGCGGCGAGCGTCTATCTACGGACGGTGGATGCGTCAGGACATGTCAAGGTCAGCTTAGTCATTGCTAAATCACGCGTCGCGTCACATAAAACCAAGCAGACGATTCCAAAATTGGAACTCAATGCAGCTCACCTGGTATGCAAACTGCTTAATCACGTCGCAGATTCGTACGACGACTCTGTTCAGTTAGAGACTATCAATGCTTGGTCAGATAGCAGTATTGTTTTGTCATGGCTCAAGGCCAAACCTCACATGTTACAAACATTTGAATGTAACAGGGTACAGGACATTCAACAGTCCAAACGTCACATCACATGGCGTCATGTCAGATCAGAGCGTAATCCGTCAGATGTCGCTTCACGCGGAATGTCCGCAAGGGAATTAATTCAATTTAAATTGTGGTCACCTGATTGGTTGTCGCGGAGGAATCCCAGTGGCCACAGTTACCAGTCACTATACCTCAAGAGTTACCAGGTTTCAAGAAATTAGTTCATTTTGTTACCAGTAGAGTCGTGGGAAGACGCACTCTTATCACGTGTCAGTTCATATAGCAAACTAATCAATGTCAGTGCATTCATACTTAGATTTTGTAAAAATATCAAGTTGCCGAGGGAGCAAAGGAATCTTCAGTCTACACTGTCATTGGACGAGATTCGCGCAGCTACTAAACATTGGATAGGTAAAGTTCAATTAGACGCTTTCAAGGAGGAAATTGTTATGGTCAAACAAGGAAAGCTGGTCTGTAAATCATTGCAGAAGCTTAGCGTTTTCGTTGATGACGAAAACTTACTGCGTGTCGGCGGACGACTACGTAAATCAGCTCTACCATATGGAGCAAAGCATCCATATCTCATACCTAAGATCATAAATGGGTCAGTTACTCATCGAATACTATCACAGGTCATATTGTCATGCTGCGACGAACGCGCTCATTGCTATAATCCGGAGGGAATATTGGTTTCCGTCACTCCGACGTCAAGTTTCAAGGGTTATCAGGAAATGTTTAGTTTGTTTCAGATTCAATTCATCGGTTCAACCGCCATTCATGGCAGATTTACCGGCTGACCGAGTCACGGCAGCACGGCCTTTCTCAGGCGTTGCGACAGACTTCGCAGGCCCATATTTAGTTAAGAGTAGTTTATTAAGGAATGCTAAATCAGTCAAAGCTTACCTATGTGTGTTTGTCTGTTTAGGAACCAAGGCGGTTCATCTCGAGGTGGTTTCAGCATTGACGATCGAGGCATTCATCGCGTCGTTCACCAGGTTTGTCAGCCGACGAGGGCTGCCTTCACTCGTCCGATCGGATCGAGGTACCAATTTTGTTGGCTCTAATTCTTACCTGCGTGATGTCAATCAGTTTCTGGTCAATAATGAGACTGTACTCAAGGGGGAATTTGCTCGTCAAAATATTCGCTGGGAATTCAACCCAGCAGGAGCTCCTCACATGTCAGGTTTGGTAGAGTCAGCTGTCAAGCATGCCAAGCTTTTACTCAAACGAGAGGCTGGAGACACTATCTTCACATTTGAGGAACTATCAACTCTATTTTCAAAAATAGAGTCCATATTAAATTCAAGGCCGTTAGTTCCTATGAGCGAGGATCCGTCAGATCTCGAAGTGCTCACACCGGGGCACTTTCTCATTGGTCAACCATTAGTAGCTCTACCAGAACCACATTGGAAGGACACTAAGACGTCGAGGTTATCACGTTTTCAGGTTATTCAAAAAATGTATCAATCAATCTGGTCAAGGTGGCATATTGAGTATCTCAATAATTTACAAGCGCGTAATAAATGGTATTCTCAAGTCAATAACCTCGAACTGAATGATCTGGTTCTCATTAAGGATGAGAACTCACCTCCATTACAATGGAGGCGTGGTAGAGTCATTGAAGTGTATAAGGGAACTGACCAGATTGTCAGGTCAGTTAAATTAAAAACTCAAGGTGGCGAACTCATACGCCCAGTAGTCAAACTGTGTAAATTGCCTATTGAATATAACGTAGGTCAATCATAATCATATTATTATATTTATTGGTAGGGCACCAATTGATATTGTTGTCATTTATAATCATCTGTTATTATTATGTAGACCCTCAGTCTAATGGATATTGTTCATTTCATGTGTATAATGTATGGATAACTCAACTCTTAGGATAAGTCATAGTCAATTGTATACCTACATTTTCAGGATAGGTAGAGCGTTTATTCATGTGCTACAACTAAGTTGTCATAGGTTGTCAGCTGTTTATCAGTAGATCATAAGTCAATATTATTGTAAGTAGAGTCAATAGTGCTTGCAAGTGTTCAGTCCATCTTTCGCCTGGCCCTGGCAGGAAATGTTTACGCAAAACGTAACATCGTAGGTCGGGTCGTGTAGAAGTCACTTTACGGAATGTGTGATGGACCCTTAAATCATTTTTATTGTTTTTGACAGCCTATGTATGTCAATGGACCGGTCACTCATTCGACCGGGGAGTCATTCAAAGCACTGAGAGAGTTGCACGTCTATAACGGATCTCGGGGTCAGAGCGGAGCTCTCAGTGTCAAATCGTGTCATTAAGTAATCTAAGATCATCTGAATCATATTTATAGATATAAACAGTTGTACGGTATCAGTAACGCGATAATATAGTGTGAACGTAATCGCAGTTTGATTTCATCGTCATAACCTCAACCCTTCACACGACACCGGCGGCAGCTAGCTACAGGAGGCGGCAGCTGTCCAGACCGATCCCAGGGGCTCGGGAGAGGGTCTGCCTTCACATCGGCATCATCAGCGACGACCAAGGCGCGGCCTGCACATCGAACCCGCGAGGCCAGCGGTTTGGTCTAAGTATAACGTCAGCGACGCAGGGTGCGCACGCACATCTAATCAAATTCAACCCACCGGCAGTTCTCAGGGCGAGAATTGCCAAAACCATCATTGCCAAGAAGAATGCGCCGCAAGAAACTTGGCAGAAAGTCAATTTATATATGTACGTAATAAAATGTACGTTCATGTAACATTTACTATGTTACCAAATGTTAGGTGTAAGATTACACTTTCGCATTTAATACCTATTAAATAGTTGGATATAAGCCACTTACTCATAAACAACTAACGAAGTAACCATTGTAGTCATTTGCAGGAAGTCAAGTTGTCTTTGCGTAGCGTGAACAACACGGCATAGCTCTTGAATCAACCATGAGCCATCTTCGTCTCTCCACGATAAGAAACCTTAGGAAATAAGAGCTTTTTAAGAAAATAAATTAATAGATTTGAACAGTTTTCTCTAAATGTTTATTTTTAAAAGCTTCTTTTACTAAATGAATTTTTTGATGATCCATACCAAGTTTTTAATTAGATGTCATTAAACGTTCAGGAGTTCCGTCCTGTGGATATGATCCGAACCGCACTATCCAGATTTCACTACCAGAAAATCACATTGTCACCGGACTCACATGACTTATTTAAGCTCAATCGCATACCGCAGAAAGTTCGAAAATGGTTTACAAATTTTGAAACCACAGCCAACAAACACACTAACGTTGCAAGTAAATAAAAGCTTAAAAAATACTTGATAAATTATTTGCAGAACAAGTTTTCCAAATACTTATTTCTAATTTCTTAAACATGTATTGAAAAACCAGACGTCTTATTGTATAACACAGTTTGGAATCACAATCTTTTTCACCACTACTTTCTGTCACACGGTGTGTAGGGTAGAAGAAAATGCTCGTGCGTCAAACAATCATCATCATCATCATCGTCGTCATCATCATCAGCCTACAGTCCACTGCTGGACATAATAGTCCTCTTCCATGGCGCGCCACAACACTCTCAACACTCTGTTTTCAGCCCGTCACATCCATCCGCCGCCAGCGACCCTCCAAAGGTCGTCCGTCCACCGTGCCTCAGGACGCCCTACACTATGTTTTCCCGGCCATGGTCCCATTTGAGGAATCGTCTGCTCCACCGTACATCGGTCCTGCGACAGACGTGGCCAGCCCAACGCCACTTCAGCGAACTAATACTTTCAGCAACGTCGGTGACTTTCGTTCTTTGTCAGATAATGTGTTTTCGGATTTTATCCTTCAAAGAAACCCCTAGCCTGATCTGACAATATAGATCGGCATCAGTACTAAGCAAAATAAATTAATGACTGTTACATCCGTATCTAATTTTTGTTTCCTACGTGATGATGAGATAATTTCTTAGCAGTCTTGCCATCTTTACCTTCTACAGAGGATCTAAGTACCAAGGTGTCGGCGTGGGTGGAAACAAAGGAATAGTCTCCAGAACCATCAAATTGCAGTTGACCCTTGTCGACGTCTCCTCCCCGGCATGCCTGCACTATGAACAGCTTGGGTTTGCCTACTAGCCACTCGTTGCCTTTCTGCAGCAGCGCCACCAAGCTCTGTGGCAAAAAAATAAAATTAAAAACACATCCCAAAAAGTTTCTTTTGATTTCAAAGTCTTTTACACTTTAAAGATACGATACCAGAACGATGTTATAAAACAATGACAAATATTATCTTGTCACCATTCTCAACTATTTCTGGGTTAAAGCTAAAGAAAGCTTCCTTATTTTCTAAATGCTTATATAATTGTGGTTTTTGCGTCTGGTTTTTACTCTAAACCCAGCGGCTGTTATTTCGAGATTTTATCCCTATCCCGTGGGAACATCAGGATAAAAAGTAGCCTATGTGTTATTCCAGACGTTCAGCTACCTACATACCAAATTTCATGCCTCTAAGCCCATCGGTTTTTTATTTAGAGATTTTATCCCTATCCCATGGGAATATCGGGTTAAAAAGTATCCTTAGTACAATTTATTGTGATTTTGCTTGTATAGTAATATATTATTGTTTTTTGTATTTGGTGGTGGTACTGTTGGGACCGTTCTTTCTTTCTTTCTTTATGTTTTAATCCAGAGACGTCCAGCTACCTACATACCAAATTTCATGACACTGAAGCCCAGCGGTTATTAGTTCGAGATTTTATCCCTATCCCGTGGGTAAAGGAAAAATGTTTTTATAGTATTAAGGAATTTTTGACATAGTAACTAATGTAAAGCTGACATGAACATATTGTATCTAGTTAATGTAATTAAGAATCTAATTTTTCATGCCTATTAATGGTGAATTATGCTGCTCTGTATTTATATTTTTGTACTATCATCTTCATGTACCATAATTCTGGCAAATAAATAAATACTATACTATACTATACTATACATCAGGATAAAAGGAGCCTATGTGTTATTATTCCAGACGTCCAGCTACCTACATACCAAATTTCATGCCTCTAAGCCCAGCGGTTGTTATTTAGATTTTTTTTTTGGGAATATCGGGATAAAAAGTGTTCTATGTTTTAATCCCGGTTATAAACTAACTTTTTGCCAAATTTAATCCAAATCCGTCCAGCGGTTTCAGCGTGAAGAAGTAACAAACATACTCACCCACTCACAAACTTTCACATTTATAATATTATAGTAGGAAGTAGGATTTACAACAGGATTACCTCTAGTTCATAGGGCTGATCGGCAGCCAAGAGTTCACCGTTTGTATTACCATGTGTCAGTATCACCACGCATACGCACGATGTGTTTCTATGGTCCCTTTTGCTGACTGCAAAGAATTTAAGAAATTGACAAGTTTACTTAATGTCGTTAATCTAATCTACGTTTCAGAAGTAAATTCACTCAGCGTCTTTAGAGCACCCTACTGCTTAATTTATTATAAGCCTTCAGTCTTTTTTTTTCTTTTTTACTTTTTTTTTAGTTCATTTAAAACTATTTCGACACTGGACATTTTACGACTTTGACGTAACGACGGCGAGTGTCTACAGGTAGGCATGTTTTATACATTATATTAGTACACTCAAATCCCGCGTGGTGTCGGGTTAATATTGATGCATCTTCTGGTAACCTGTGGCGTGCACTGAGTGGTGGTTACATTGTTTTTGTGATAAAGACGTCCTGATGATTTTTCTCGAATTTCTACGATTTTTTTTTTAATCCTGAATCTATTAATACAACTGTGACTGGGATTGCACAGCGGTCGTGATTAAATCTCAAGTTAAATAATGATTATGATGGAAAATCTCGTGTTAATAATAATTATGAGGAAGTACTTACGCTTCTTGACAGTTTCGTGAATGTCATCATACGTCAGGTCCTGGTGGGGATCAATAAGAAAGCCCAACTCATTCGAAAACACTTCCTCCAACCTCCTCACGTCACGGTCTGTGTAATTGCGTGATTGTGGACGACCGTTCTCGTACTTTCTGTAATTATAATCATTCTTTTTAATAGAGTACAGGCCCATTCGTCATCATCATCATCATATCAGCCACAAGACGTCCACTGTTGGACGCGGCTTACATTCACCGTGAACCCGCGACTTTAACCAGGTCATCCGTCTATCTTGTCGGTGGACGTCCTACGCTGCGCTTGCCGAACCGCAGTCTCCACTCGAGAACCTTTCGGCCCCAACGACCATCTGTTCTCCGTGCTATATGGCCTGCCCATTGCCATTTCAACGAGCTAATTCGCTTGGCTATGTCGATGACTCTTGTTCTTCTACGTACAAGCCCATTGCTTAGCTAGATTGCTTAAAGATTTTCATGATTTTATAAGGCTGAGTTTCCATCAGTGATGTGCGAGGATGTGTTGCGAGCAATGTATTTTTCATGAACCAATAGGGAAATGAAGCGTTCGTATTGGTTCATGAAAAACACATTGCTCGCAACACATTCTCGCACATCTCTGTAACTCTGTAATAATCATTAACCAGGTATGTATTTGATCGAAGTATTAGGAAAAAAGACATATTATTTTATTTAAGGGGCTGTTTCACCATCCATTGATTAGCGTTAACCGACGGTTAAATGTGATGCCGCCTCCGTCTATTCGAACAAAACAAATAAAGACGGCATCACACCTAACTGCCAGTTAACACTAATCAATGGATGGTGAAACAGCCCCTTAGTCTAAAGAACCCAGAGGATGAAACGAAGAGTTACCGGTAACTAAAGGTCTCCAGGTATTCAGAATGGCCGAATATGAGCATAATCTTGTCGCCGGTCATGTCATAGACCCTGGTGAGTGGGTCAAAGGGAAGCGGCTGCAGGGGCCTGAGTGGTGGCAGTGGCTGATCATCATGTGGGTAAGTGGGCTGACGGAGGAGTTCCGCGTCCGCTGAGGTTGCTGGTCTCCTGTAAATCGATTAGGAAAGGTTCGACATCCGGTTGCGAATCTGCTCGATACAGCGCCATCTCATTTGCTGAACTAGATGGCTTGCTAATTTAATGAGTTAGTTTCAAAATAAATCACATGTGGTGGCGCTAGTATCGTGCATCAATATAAATAAGGATGTTTAGGTTTGTTTGTCTTTGTTCCTTTGCAATCGGCTTCGAAATAAAGATCCAAAAAATCTAACCGTTTTCTCATTTTGGGCACCTAATTTTGCAGGAGCATGAATTTATTTTTGTTAAAACAGAATTAATCGAATAAAAATTTCCTCTTAAGTGATGTGATTATAGTTCTTTAGTAGGTAAGATTATTTAAAATTGGTGCATACGACACAAACAAAAGACATACTTACTCGTAAGAATGAAAAACATTCTCCTTTTGAATCGGGTTAAAAATGGAAAATCATGAAACAAAATAATTTTTATATCAAATTATTTTTTAAATCAACTATTTCCCTTTTTTGTTAACTATCTTATTGTGTACCACAGGTACCAAATTTCAAGTCCATTGAAATAAAAAAAACCGGGTGAAAATGGCTATCAAAATATAAATTTGAGATATCTTTTTCCAGTCTATGAAATAAAATCAAAAGTTACAGTCATTAAAAAGGTGTTTCGATACACAAATTGACGTAACCGAAAAACTTAAGGTACTTCCGGTTGTCATATAAGGTGGATTTTATGGAACAACTTATCAGAAAATCCTTCTAGTATTAATATACGTCAGTAACCATCCAAGGTGGCCCCACACTGATATACAATGTACATTTAGATACCTACTTTCTACAGAACCCTCGGTGCGCTAGTCTGATTCGCACTTCGCCAGTTTTTTTTACAAAAAAATACTTTTTATTTTTATTAAACGGATAACTCACGTCTTAAACCGAGTTTAGCTCGACATCCTCCTCCTGAGAGCTCCTGATAGGAAGGGCTACGAAATAGCCTGAAACATGTCGAGCTAAACTCGGTTTAAGACGTGAGTTATTCGTTATAATAACATTTAATATGAGTGAGTCTCACGGTAGTTTCATGTTCAAAACTTTTCATTTTATCCCATACCTATCCGTCGAGCTGTTTTCCGCCATTTTGCTGGCACTAGAATCCTTTTCCGCCATTTTTTTTAGGTTTGTCCTACGGCTTTACTTTTAATTGCAGATGTCCCTCACGAAATTCTTTACTTGCTCTGTTACCTTAAAACAAATAAAAAAAAAAAACACTGTTTCGCCGGATGTCAAGCAAACCTCACTTAAAATTTCTGTCACTGCTCTTCAAAAAGTCAGTCGTATCTATTTAGTAATTTCATACTCAGATACGAGCTTTGTTGAAAGTAGGTATTTGGTACTTAGTGACTTTGTTGGTCATCCGACGGTTTAAACCTTAAAGAAAATAGGGCCCACATAACTTTCATTGCTAAAACGACATTACTAATAAATATAATTAGTTAAAAAAATCCTCGACAAAAAATGGTTTTATTGATATGTTACAATGCATTTAAAAATTTTAACTTGAAAAACCAAAAAGCCCGACTGCCTTTAAAAAACTATAGAGAAGAAAAAAGGTCTAGTGGTCTAGAACTCTGTTACGTAACTAAAAGTTCAACAGTCGAACTTTCAAACGATTTTGAACGGGTCCCGGCGTAAGTTTAAATTACTTAACAGAGTTCTAGGCCACTAGACCTGTTTTCTTTTTTTTAGTTTTTTTTTTATTTTATTTCATTTTACCACATAAACTCAAGCTGTCCTTATAATTTTCCTTTAACTGGTAGTCTGGTATACAAAACATCACTTGTTAACACATGTTTATCACAGGTCTGAATGCGACTGATTCCAAAAATCAATCCATGAATACAGTTCTTGCCAAAGTTAGGTATTAATTGTTTTCCTTAATATAAATTATGACATACTATTTTAACGGGTGATAACATTATTATTATTCACGGAAGTTATAATTAGGCGGTATATACACATACATGTGCTATTTATACGTATTATATTGCGTTTGCTAAATAAACATCGAAAAAAATAAAAATGATATACATTTTGTAAATACATAAATAATATTTATCAGCAGAACGTTTGGTCTACGAAGTTATTTTTTTTTTTTAACAAAAAAGTTTCGAATATGCTTTAAGTTATCAATCAGAAAAACTAGTTTTAAGCTACCTTACATACATACACAACAAAACAAAACAAAACCAAACAAAACAAAACAAACCTTAAATAACAAAATTAAACCTTACATAACAAAATTATAAAGATTTGAAGACTGAACACACAAAGAAATACTTGCATGTGACGTCACATCCATGTAGCGCCATTCTTGCACAGAGTAAACCGTTTGAGAAAGAGACAAATATATCGACGCTTGAAAGGAGAAATTGACTAATTGATTTTTTAAAGATAGTGAGTTATATACAATGTTTGCAATCAGTAAATTTTACTGATCAATCAATCTCAATCAATAATCTTAATCTTAGTCAATTTCTCCTTTCAAGCGTCGATATTTACAAGGTGGGCCCTGTAACAGGAGCAAAAAATTAAACCACAGCTTCCACTCTTCACCTTGAGCTAATTTAGTTCTACAACTTTTGAAAATAACTTGTAGGTATTATGATTTTTATTATAGTATAATTGGACAAGCAATATATTATTGCGAAATCCGTCCTTTTGTAACATTGCAGGCTTGCATTTAAGCTATTGGATACCGTACATTGAAAATATCACTTGTTTGGAATTATAAATATAATTATAAAATTAGTTAATTTTTGAAAGTTGCAGACCTAAAGTAGTTCCATTTCAGTAGCAAAACCAGTGTTTTGATTTTTTGGTCCTGTTACATGGCCCACACGGTATAGATTTAAAAAAAAATCACTGTAATTTAAATTTTTCACCGAACTAATTTTGCTCTTCGCTAAACATTTTAATTATAATAATAATTACCTGTATGGATATGAAAAATTCTGGAATTTTCAAATACACTGTTATTTCTTTTGTTTATCGAAACAGGACGGACCGGATGGCAACCACTATTGCACTGATAACAGAATAACGCTAAATTCTGCGATTTGTACGCCCGAAGCGGCAATGCCATTAGACTGATAATGTTGTTAACTTTGGTTGTTCGATTGGCTACGATAAAACAAACACTGATAATCGTCTTAACTGAAATACTTATCTGTAAGTATTATTTGTTATTAATACAGTCAGCAGCAGAAGTGGATGAGCACCACAACTGCTCATGTTCTTCTGCTTCTGACTGTACTTAACAATATATTTCTTATTCTGCTGTTTATAACTAAATATAAATGTTAATAAATGATAACTATTTACAAGGTGTTTATTAAATAACTTAAAACCGTAAAGTAGTTTGCTCAGAATCGAAAGTAGAATCGATTACAATATTTTAAATCAGGTTGTGTTTATGTTTATAGCCGACTTCAAAAAAGGAGGTTATCAATTCGGTTGTATGTTTTTTTTTAATGTTTGTTACTCCGTCATGTATGAACCGATTTGAAAATTATTTTTTTCGTTCGTCTAGGAATGCTTTCAATTGGGTCCCATAAGCACCAAATCAGGATATGATCATTGGATCTTTAGGAAATCGCGGGAACTCTTGAAATATTGTGGCAATCATCATCATCATCCCAGCCTATATACGTCCCACTGCTGGGCACAGGCCTCCTCTCAGAACAAGAGGGCTTGGGCCATAGTTCCCACGCGAGCCCAGTGCGTATTGGGAACTTCACACGCACCATTGAATTGCTTCGCAGGTTTGTGCAGGTTTCCTCACGATGTTTTCCTTCACCGCAAAGCTCGTGGTAAATTTCAAATGTAATTCCGCACATGAATTTCGAAAAACTCAGAGGTGCGAGCCGGGGTTTGAACCCACGACCCTCTGTTTGAGAGGCGATAGGTCAAAGCACTAGGCCGGCTTCCAATTGTGGCATTGTGTGTGGTGTGTTCGGATTGTGGCAATGCCTATGGTAATTTCAATATATTTAGGAGTAACTCCTGCATTTGCTCTTGAAAATCATCGTTTGGTGAAGTGGCACTGATGATGAAGACCAAATTTGAACAATGGAGCGACTACTCAATAACAAGTACTTCAACTTCACGGGTTGAATTTCAATGACTTTAACGCAGTTGCTAAGCAATTTAAGCTCATCGTAATTCATATGGTGAAATGGACCGGGTGATGAAGCACCAGGACCACTCAATAATGAACGTCTGTGCATCGGAAGAAGCAATTTTTCTAAAAAGGTGACGTGCAGTTGACTTTAAACTATTGTATCTTAGATCTTTTACACTAAAAAGTGTGAAAACAAAATTATGAGAAAAAATAGAACCGACTACAAAAAACCATGATAATATTTTTCTACCAGTTTGAAGTCGGTGCCTCCGCACGAGCCAGCAGGAGTGACTGGAGCCCAATATCCTCATATAGGTGTAGGTGAGGTAGACGATTATAGGTCCACTCCTGCTGGCTCGTGCTGAGGCACCGACTTCAGACTGGTAGACAATTATTTTCATGGTTTTTTGTAGTCGTTTACAATTTTTTGTCATAATTTTTTTTAATCTAATTTTTACTGTGCCCTGTCTAAAAATTACGAATTAAACATGCGGCACATTTTAAATGTTTTAGCGAGGCTGTATACTATGTAGATGGCTGATGATGATGAACAGTTTCTATTATTATTAAACGTAATTATTACATTTCGGAATGTAAGAAATGAATGGATATGAGAAAGTGCAAAATTTTAATGTCAATGCTGACCGCATGGCTTGTTTTTATTTTACCGTGTGTTCATTTAAGGTCATCAGAGAGCATTGCATTCTACTCTACATTGCTAGTCCGAAGTAAGAATTTGACAATAGATAGCACTGCTGCACGCTATCACATCATTATGTATTTGACAATAGAGTGCATTGCTGCCCGCTATCACATCAGTATGAATTTGACAATAGAGAGCATTGCTGCCCGCTATCACATCAGTATGAATTTGACAATAGAGAGCACTGCTGCCCGCTATCACATCAGTATGAATTTGACAATAGAGAGCACTGCTGCCCGCTATCACATCAGTATGAATTTGGCAATAGAGAGCACTGCTGCCCGCTATCACATCAGTATGAATTTGACAATAGAGAGCACTGCTGCCCGCTATCACATCAGTATGAATTTGGCAATAGAGAGCACTGCTGCCCGCTATCACATCAGTATGAATTTGGCAATAGAGAGCATTGCTGCCCGCTATCACATCAGTATGAATTTGGCAATAGAGAGCACTGCTGCCCGCTATCACATCAGTATGAATTTGACAATAGAGAGCACTGCTGCCCGCTATCACATCTTTATGTATTTGACAATAGAGAGCATTGCTGCCCGCTATCACATCAGTATGAATTTGACAAAAGAAAATTAGAGAGCACTGCTGCCCGCTATCACATCAGTATGAATTTGACAATAGAGAGCACTGCTGCCCGCTATCACGTCAGTACGAATTTGACAATAGAGAGCACTGCTAGCAGCCCATTATCACATCAGGTCCCTTAGTTGCCTTTTACGAGACCCACGGGAAGAGATGGCTCCGTCCTATTCTAAAACTGGACACAGCACGGGCACTGTTATAAATATATCAAAGTCAAAATATCTTTATTCAATTTAGGCTATAACAAACACTTATTAATGTAAAAAAAATATCTAATGTAACTACCCCTGAATTGACAAAAACTTGTTATAGGTACTAACATAGGGTACATGAATAGGCTAGCGTTTGACCACAATCACGCCTGAAGGTAAGCAAAGATGTGGACTAAAGATGGAGCACACTTGGTCGCTTGCCCAATAAACGCCCACAACCAAATGAACCAAATATCTCTTTATCCGTTTCTGTCATCCCATTTAAGCAATGTTAAATTAAAGCGTAACTGTTTATTAAATGCTTTCAATTTTCCATCTGTAAAGTGAGATTTATTACAAAATGAATAATGAAACACTTGCAAAAATGAGAGCTGGATCCAATGGATGAATTTGAATAAAGGTCTGAGTGACCCGCATTCGCTCTTTTGTTATGATGGCGTCCTTTGTTTCATGTAGTTAATTAATTTTCTCGACGACAATATTAAATGATCGGTAGTGCTGTGAAATGATTTTTGAAAGTCATGAAGGTGCCAATTGCGAAGCAGGTTTAGCCTCAAATATTTAATAAAATTTCAGATGCTTTTAAAGAACTGAATTTGACAGAGCAATTTCATAAAAATCGGTCAAACCGTTTCGAGGGAGTTTGGTCACAAACATTGTGACCCGAAATTGTAGCTGTTGCCTGCGACTCCGTCCGCGTAGAAGTATGACAAATAATTGAGGCACATCCTATTCTAAGACCTATCGAATATACAAAAAAAAAAATATAAAAATTGATCAAGCCGTTTCGAAGGAGTTTTGTTCACAAAACATTTCGACCTGAGAATTTTATATATTAGAAGACCTAGAAGATAAATTAGACTAGATTAGGTTAGGTACTAAACTTCTTTGAATTTTTACATTTTAATTATTTGATAAAAATACGAAGCGCCCTCAAAATAATTAATATACGCTTTCCCCGATCCCAAATCAAAATCGCCGTTCCATTCGGCCAGTTCGTTCAACCGGTCATCCATTCACCCGGTCTTTCGTTCAATCGCTCCATTGACCGTTACTGCTGAGTTGCTATTTGTTTCTTATTCAATCGCATTTCGCTTGTTCTTTCGTTTTAAGATAGCTTTGACCACAGTGCTCGTAGAAGAGTTTGTCTTCATTTTTTTATTACAAGCTTTTATATAACTCGCAATGTACCTAAGTATGTATGTGCGAATCTAATCTTGCAAGTTGAATTTAACACACTTCCAGTGGTCGGATTGACTTGAAATTTAATATACTTATGTAAATCTGATGACAATCCAATAATCTATTAATCGGCCGCACTCCTCAACGGTTGTCTGTTAGTTGCATCGACATGAAATTTGGTACGGAAATGTAGTTTGGACGACAATATTATCCTCATGCAAAGTAGTATTATGAGATATGTCTATCTGCGAAGCAAGTATTCGAACATATAAATATTATTCTCATCGATATTATGTGATGTTAATATTCTGCTTTAAACAATCATGAGAAAGGATAGTATGAGAAAAAAATCGGTGATATGATGATTCTGCTCAAGGTTGTTATGAGAAACGAAATTATGAGATTCGATTTTATGTAACATATTAGTGAACCGCATATTTTGACTTTGACTTTGAATGGAAGTACAGTCAGCAAAAAAGCAACAGAAACGTAGTTTACTCATATTTATACCTATGTACCTACTTACATCTAAATCGTTAAAGATACTCGAATGTTCAAGTATCGATGTCATGTATCTTGAAAACTTTTAAAACGAAACGAGACTTAGAGAAAGCAGTCGGATTAGCTTCCGTTCTTATTCCTTTTTAGTATAGTTTATAAAATAAACGCTAGCTCGTTCTTTGTTTGGGGAAATAACGAAAATGTTCACGGAGGATTTAAAATGAAATTAAATTATTTATTGCCGAACATGTGTTACATATTATCAGGTCTTAAAATAAACTTGGTGCATCATGTTCTGCCGTTTCCGGCTTGCAAAAACATAACTTACTTACTAAACGTATACTAAAAACTATCATCACTCAAAAATTCACTGACCGAATTAAAACATTTTTTTAATAACTATTGGTGGTTCATTTTTTTTTATTATTTATGCTCATGTCACGAAAATCCCATGGACAATTTATTAAATAGTCTAACAGCCATGCAATACACATTCTTCCTAAATATATACCTAGTCTTGTCGTTGGTTGACCACTTTGGAACAGCGGCGTTGGTTGGAAGCTATTTTAACTTAGTTATTGTTCTTTAATTGAATAACAATGGGTAGTTTCCTGGATATAAAAAAAAATTTTCTGTTCATCCGTTCTTTCGACGGGTTACTATCATTTCGTCTACAAAGGAGCTGGTCTAAGTAGCAAGTGGTCTAAAAAGCAACTGCTCCTAACCTGTTTTTGTCAAAAGCTTGATACAACATAGGTAGGTTTGGTTAGGTAAGAGTTGTGTCAAGGTGCGAAGCGCCTCAGCCACGCGGAATAGGAGCTCCGCAACTTAAGTCAAAAACTTTTAGACCATTTTATACTTAGACAAGTTGCTACTTAGACCAATTGCTAATTTGCTACGTAGACCAGCTTTCTGGACGAAATGACACTAACCCTTTTTTGACAGCCTAACAGACAAACATTACCTATCTTAGGCAGCTTAAAAATATGAAAGTGTCATAAAAAATCGCCAATTAGATAATTAGAAACTATTGAACACGTATTTTTTGTCCCTAACTCTAATATACCTAAATGCTGTGATGATTACGATGCGATGATACGAACTGACCTTAAAATATAATCTAAAAATACAACTTCAAACGGCATTTCAAATCAAATTGGAATAGCAGAAACTAGGTACATTAACAAAGGTGCAGCTCGCGCCGTCTGCTATACTCTCCATCTTACAAAGCACCGCTCGCGCTGGAGTCAACACTGCATTCGGCGATATACCCGGTTTATACTTGTACCGTTGCAGCAGTATATACGAGTATGAAGCGGTATCTTTATGGTAACGCTGCAGAGCGTGGTGGTTTAAGTTACAGGCGACTAGCCAACGTTGGAAGTGACATCTAATTTTTGAGCACCAGATGGTTATTCCTAGGTATATTTACGAGTGTAATCGGCTGTCATACAAACATTAATCCAATACAATAACTCTTTATTGCACACCAACACATAGTAAGCAGTGCAGAAAACACAGGTATATACATAGAGATTCTCTAAGGTAAGCAATAGGCGGCCTTATCGCTTCAGAGCGATCTCTTCCAGGAAACCTTCACAATGGACAGAAGTAAGAAGCAATTTACAGTAGGTTAGAGCAATATCAAGAATACATAAAACTAACCCATACAATACACATACACATTATCTATGTCGAAAGATAAGATTTAAAGAGTTAAAAAATTGACTAAGATATGATTAAATTCGTGAGAGTAGCGGGAAACCGGTGGATGCAAGTGGCGAGTTGTCGTTCATTGTGGCGTTCTAAGGGGGAGGCCTTTGTCCAGCAGTAGACGTCTTCCGGCTGATGATGATGATGATGATGATGATTAATTTGGGCGAATGAATGGCATTCGAGCAGTGTAAGAAAATCTTTTGGAGAACAAACAAAAGTCCACTATTATAGCTAACATAAACCAAAACAGTACGGCATGCATTCACTGAAATCTTAGAAATGCCGCTATCGCAAAGACTTACAGTAACTTAAAAAGTAAGAATATTGGCTCGAGTTCGGCTTTTATTACAAACTGAAAACTCACAGTCGTTTTTCCGCGTCCCTGACCTCAGACTCTGTTAAACGCGCCGCGCATAGCAAAACTGGTGTTTCGCAGGCGCTACAATACCAATCCTTAATAAAACAGAAGTCTCGCTTTCTTTTTTCCTTTGGACCGTGCATGAATTTTCTCTATGGTCGGACACCGAAACATGCTGCGGAAATTGACCACTTCAGAAGGCCATACAGTAAAATACTGTGAACGATTGAAACGCTATCGAAACTAAGGTGCAGCGAGTATTTCGTTATTATATTAAAAGCAGCTTTATTTAACTTGCAGCTTTGCCCGCATTACCTACCTTGACGAGAAACCTTAAAGATAGTTTCGCGCGAAAGACGGTTATTGTAACGAAAATACAAACTGAAATATAGATGCACAGAAAAACCACCATATATTGCGAAATCCGTCCTTTTGTAACGTTGCAGGCAATTTCATTTAGGCTATTGGATACCATGATTGGTTATTTGGAGTCTTTTTGTACTTTTTATTTCAACTCCAAATTTGTTACTTTTACGGGTATCCGTGAAACCATATCGAAAATACAAACTGAGACATGGATGCACAGAAAAACCAGAAAAATGAGACCAGCGCTGGGAATCGAACCCAGGTCCTCCGCTACCGATACCGATACCACTACACCACCGCTGGACAACGATACAGACACGAATTTCTCCTATGCACCTCATATCTCAGCTTGTGTTGTTTCTTATTTAGCCACCTAAGCATAAAAGAATATAGGTTTTACGGGATGACCGTAAAAGTAACAAAAAATTTGGAATTGAAATAAAAAAATACAAAAAGATTCCAAAAAACCAATCTTGGTTATTGTAACATTTTTCAAGCACAACGCTCGCTTGGACGACGCCATTTTGATTTTAGTCCGGTTATCATTTAGTTAACAAACACTAAAACATTCCCACATTTAAAAATTGAAACGTATTCTCATTTTTTTTTTCATTTGTAATGTTAGTAGGATAGGATAGGATCGGAAGTAATAAATAGGCTACGATAGGGAAGCATTTTAAGTATGTGTTATGTACGACCAACGTAGGCTTTAATATACATAGTATAAATATATTTGAAGAAAAAAAAAGTAAAACTACCTACCTACTAAAGTAAAAGAAATTTAAGTTAACTCAATTAGAAATATATAGGAACAAAAAAAATTAAAAGAAAGAAAGAAAATACATTTATTTAACGCCATAAAAAAAAACATAGAACAAATACAAGACATACATGACGCTAAACAGGTCCCCTCAGCATTATGCCACGACAAGCCCTGGCGCTGATTTTCAGTGAGGACCTATAGTCAAGTGAGTAACGGGCCAAGCGTAGAGGTAGGGTTTATTAATATCTTAAGGCATTCTTAAAAAACAAACTGGCCAAGAGCGTGTCGGACACGCCCAAAATAGGGTTCCGTAGCCATTATGAAAACATTAAGTAATATTTTTCTAAGGATTTTCGTATTTTGTACGGAATATTCCATGTTTAGGTATATTTTATACCTTAGGCTGCTATTTACTCATAAAACTACTAATAGGTAATTCTCAAGCAAACTTGGCCGCTAGAGTTTCCTTGAAAGTTTGATATACTTACTACCATACTGATTTTTTACAATTTTTTCCACCCACCGGTTTAGATCTTAGAGGGGGCGGGGACGCTCGATTTTAATGAAAATTTGCACTTTAAAGTTGTGTATTTCGCAAACAAATCACTGAATCGAAAAATTAGCAACCCCTAATAATTTTAAAAGACCTATCCAACGATACCCCACACTATAAGGTTGGATGAGAAAAAAAAAACACCCCCACTTTACGTCTATGGGAGGTACCCTAAAAAAATTGTTTTTGAATTTGTACCATTTGGTCGGCATAGTTTACCTACATATTCGTGCAAAATTACAGCTTTCTAGCATTGATAGTCCCTGAGCAAAGCCGCGGACGGACAGACAGACAGACAGACAGACATGGCGAAACTATAAGGGTTCCGTTTTGCCATGTTGGCTCCGGAACCCTAAAAAGGGTCTTTATATACAGAGACGAATGGACAACAAAGTGGTTCAATAGTTTCTTTTTTTTAAATAAAGAAATAAAGTAAAGAAAATTTTAATTTCTATTATTTTTCGTTTCACTTTCAGAATAAAACCCATTGTAATCCACGTGAACGAATACCGGCAAACCTGGCATAAAACAACGTAACTCGCTTCATCTAAAAACTCAACAAAACTCATTTTAAAATGGATCAACAATCGACAAACTTAAATTGGGCGGCGCGAGTCCACTCGTAAAAACTTTGCTTAGAATTACGTAAAAATCCGAGTTACGATACAACGCAATATCTTTTATGACTATTACGTTTACGTCCAATAAAAAAAAGTTCCTTCCTGTCTTCGAAATAAGGTCCAAGTTGAGGCGTAATATTTAGTTTACGATAAGTCTAAGATGATAGAAGGCTTTTTACTTTCATGTCTTCTTTCAATAGGCAAGTTTGGTTATGGCGGCCATTTTGGTTTCCTCCAAAACCACGAACGAAAAATACAAAACGTAACTAACGGAATAAAAAAACTAAGAAAAATCAAGTTCCAATGCTCAGACAATGTCCATTATTTGTTCAAATTCACAACGTTATGTAATAAAATACTATTCATTAACACGCAATAAATATTAAATACTTAGGACATTACAAAAAGACGTAGGCGTTAACGATGGGCCTCATGAGGAAGCTCAAAGTAACTCAGAGGGCTCGGGGTTTCTCTGCGGCGTAGAATCAGAAATTATGATATCCGCAGTAGAACTAAGGTTATCGACATAGCCCGAACAATTGCGAAACTGAAGTGGCAGTGGGCGGGGCACATTGTTCGTAGGACTGATGGCCGGTGGGTTCAGAAGGTTCTCGATTGCGTCCGCTGACCTGGAGACGAGCTGTCAGTAGGCCTCCAACAAGACGGAGCGACGACCTGGTTAAGATCGCGGGATCGCGGTGGATGCGGAAAGCATAAGACCGGTCTGAGTGGAGAGCCTTGGGGAGGCCTATGTCCAGCAGTGGACGTCTTTCGGCTTACATGATGATGATGATGATGATGATGATGTTGACATTACAAAAAATAAAGAACAAAACCAACTTATTCTAAACCTAAAAACATATTTAATGATATTGAACAACATACTTAACTGCTGCTGACTACTGCTGAACAAAAACCTCCCCCTTAGAACGCCACAATGATTCGCCACTTGCAACCACCGGTTTCCCGCAACTCACTCTTTCTCTATAATATATTGGGAGGAATATATGTCCCAAATATCAAGTCCCGAGTACTGCCTTTTCGCAACGTAACGTTTGGCAACCTGTTTCATTTCGCATTTTTTCGTTTCGCAAACTCTAAAACTGTAAACATTTCAGGATTTATTCCAGGGCCATCGTGTAGAACCCTTTGGGTTAGGTTAGGTTATTTTTATAAAAATCCTGAAATATTTACAGTTTCAGAAATATTAAACAGTTGGGAAATGAAACAGGTTGCCAAACGTTATTCGCCGAAACATTAGTAAACTATCAAGTCCCTATACCAGCTAGTCATACAATATTATTATTATTTATTTGCCTCAGTCAGGCCTGCATCTAAAGTCATATAAAATCATTTTGCCCCCTTTATCTTGAATGTAACGATTATGAGTTGAATATATTTGGAAGCGCTTCGTCAGGCGGTGATACAAAAAGCTCATAAAATTCTATGATTTCATCTACATGCATGGAGTTCTTCAGTTAATACACATTTAAAAAGATAATCTTAAATTAAAATATACAATTTTGAGAGTATTCCTGGTTCTATTTTAACAAAATTATCTAATACTTTTATTTACCGTAAATATGAAACGAAATATTCGATTTGTATCTTACAAAAGAATATTAAATCTTCCCAAATTTGGTATGCTAATAAAGATAGAATGATTATGAGTTAGAAATACAAAGTTACTAAAATACACACCGTATTTAAAAATGGTATCAAAACAGTATCAAATATAGACATGAAGATTTAAGATTATTTCTTATCAAAAAAATAGACAATATTTTTTCAGATCTTATGACCGATATACTCGTATTCTATGTATGAACTTTTAAAAGGGAAGCGACAGATTGCGATAAAAGTGTGCAATAGACTTCGTACCTATTCAAACCTGCTCCACAGTGAGCAATTTAAAAACAGTACGGCATTCCACGGTTAGATTGACCAAAAAAAAGGAGGAGGATTTAAAAATCCTTAAAAGGATTTTAAAAAAAATCTTCTTTTCAAAGATTCAAACCGAATCCACTCAAACAATGGAAAGTTTTAATCGTCTGCTTACGTCAATAGTAGTGTGTGGTGATTAATCGCTATTACTTTATATCATGAGTCCTGCTATACAAAAAAAAATTCAAAATTCAAATGATTTATTCAGTAAATAGGCCGCAATGGGCACTTTTACACGTCATTTTTTTAAACTACCAGCGCTTTCGGAAAGACCATCATTGCCAAGAAGAATGCGCCGCAAGAAACTTGGCAGAAAGTCATTTTTTCATCAAAATATAATTACAAATAAAAATACTTAAAAACTATATATACAATTAAAGAAAAAAAATACAAAAAATAATAATACAGGAAATACAGGGATGTATGATCAGTCCATTTTGTGAAGTATTACATGAATAGCGTAACTTAAATAGCAGTGAGCGAGACACATCTCTCGAAGAACTGATACAACAAATAAACGACAAGGACTTCATGAGCCACCATGGAACCATTTCACAGTAAACTTCATAGTGACATAGCATTAATTAACAAGGAAAATTGTAATGACTTTTCCGCTGAAAAGTCCTTGGCCATACGACAGGTAGATAGACAGACCGACAAAGAGACATAGTTACTTTTGCATTAGTAGATTTATTATAGGAATAAAACATTTCATATCTTGGTTATGATGTGTCAGTGATTTACTGAAAATGATAAAAGAATCTTAGGATTATATACCTAAATATATTAATATGAGTAAACGTCGAATGTTGATTTCGACTCGATGGGTAATTTTCGACTTACCATGACTATTTCCTAGCTTTGAGAGAACGCATCAATGATTGCAATACTGCTTACATAGATTTACTACTACCGTATATCGGTCTCGACTCTCGACTGAATAGAGAAACGGGACAAAACGTTTCTTTATTTCATTAGAACGCATTCACTGGGAGTCTATTGTGATAGTGTGGTATCGTCTGGTATATAAACGCCATTTTTAAGATATTTTTTTCTTGTTAACTTAGTGAGTGTAATTTATTTTTATCTTTCATACAACACAATACGACACCAATATATGTATAGTTCAGGTATATAGAGATTTTCCAAGGTAAGAAATAGGCGGCCTTATCTCTCTTCCAGGGGCTGGAGCGATCTCTTCCAGGCAACCTTTACAATAGAGAAAAGTAAAGAATAGCTTTTAGCAGGTGGTGCAACTTACAGTAGATTGGAGAAATACCAAGAATACTTACATAAAATTAATCATAATTATATATTCTAATAATAATTATTATAATTAATAATTATTTTTAATATGATTGGTGTCATTGTCTAATTATATTTTTTGTACAATACACAACAAATCTAAATAGACACACAATAATAGGTATATAAATAAACTAACTACAGCATTCACAACTTTCGTAGTTTTGTTAATGAGGTATTTTGATCTTAAATTTTGTTATAATCATGAGGAAACTTGTATACACCTACGAAGAAATGCCTGCCAACACTTCATCTCCCGGTTCGCGGTCGCCACTGGAGAACTTTTCTCCCCCAACGATTATCTGTTCTTCGAGCGATGTGGCCCGTCCATTGTCACTTCAACTCCCACCCATTGTCACTTCTTATATGATCATGATGATTTGCAACTCCTATTTCTTTTATCAACTCACAGAAAGTTGATAAAAGAAATAGGAGTTGCAAATCATTACAGACATAGCGTGAAAGAGCAAATATTTTATTATTATGAGATACAACGTCAAACTTGTCTAGTACTTTATTCAGAATTCATTGTGTGGACCAGGAATGGCAATAAAAGTTGTAGCTCACTGTGTTTTATTACGTTCTCTAGAAACGTTATGCTTTTTGACATTGTCGAAAGTTTGGATGAGAATAGCAGCAGCTGAGGAACTTTGTGTTATTGTTCATTTATTACAGTTGCACCTGACAGGTCACCTACATTAAGATACCTAGATGACATCTTTTCTTTTCTGATCTGTCCTGTACATAGTAAAGTAAGTTTCTGTTAAAATTTACATTTTTAATACAATCTTATTTTTGCTGTACCTACTTTTTGTTGAATATAGTTGCGTTGTCATGAACAGATCTAGGTATAACACTCGCTTAGATCTAACACCAAGCGGTCCATTTTCGAATTCTCTGATGGAGTAACTAGCTTTTTCTCATGAAAACTCATAATTTGAAGATTGAGAGCTTCAAGCGCTAAACAATTTTAGGTATTCTATTTACTCTTGGATTTTGTAAACTAAGTACCTACCGATTTGTGTTTTTTAATAAAAAAAATATACTTAGGCATCAGAGAATTTGTTAATAGAAAAAGGATATTTTTTAATTGCATAATTTATTTATCATTTATTCACCCAATGATTCATCACATTTTAAGCTACTTCATTAAAATTAAAATTAACATTTAGAATTATAGTATTACGCTGAGTTTGAATCGGTTTGCGGCCAATATTTTAAAATTGCTGCCAGGACGTGTACTTCAAGTTTGGATCTACTTCGACCTCTTGTAATGTCTGATGCCTGGTTCGGCAACACCATCAGTAATTGTAGTCTGAAATAAAATCAACGTAATTACAACTGTTTAAATGAATTATTAAAAGGAGTCTCCTTAGGTGAGGTTCCGAAGATGCTGGCAGTATTTCCTCTCTGAATAGCTAAACTAATTCTTTATCCGAGGAAGCTGCTAGCTCTTCGGTCCGTTTTGACGTGCGATTTATACTAGAACTTAAACAGTTATGGCTATACCCTTCCATGGTGCATAATATTGTAAGAACTAGCATAAGGTCTTATGTATTTCATGTTTTTTCCGAATATATTAAAAAAAAAGTTTTAGGAGACACTGATTCAGTCAGCATTCCGTGGTCATTGACCTTTTTAGTGATGCTCTAAAAAAAACAAATCATCTTATCTTATTTCTTATTACTCGTAATATTATAAACGCGAAAGTTTGTATGGATGGATGTTTGTTTGGATGATTGGATGTTTGTTAGTTTTTCACGCAAAAACTACTGAACGGGTTTGCATGAAATTTGTCATACAGGTAATATTTACCCGGGTTAACATATAGACTACTTTTTATCCCGATATTCTCATGGGATAGGGATAAAATCTCGAAATAACAACCGCTGGGCTTAGAGTCATGAAATTTGTCATGATTGTTTTTAATGTAACGTCAATGAAAATTTGTTGACTCTGTTATAATATTAAATACTATTGCGTTCAGTTGGCGCTTATTGTTGTTGTCAAATTAATGGCAGGTGCTGTCGTAATCGTATTCACTATCTCTTTCGAAGACCATTTTCCGTTTGATAAAAAGAGGTGGCAAAGGAAATACCGATGAGTCGAGTTCTAAGATATCTTCACAGTTTAGTGCCTTGTCAATAGTATGCTTTCTGTAAATTTTATACAAAAGTTCAAACGCGAAGTGACAGCGACAAGGTAGAAAAGTGTAAACATATTATACCTAGTGCCATCCACGAAGACGCGTGATTTTTTCAAAATAAGACATTATGACATTGTAGCCGTGGTGGCCGAGTGGTTTGACCTATGGCCTCTCAAGCAGAGGATCGTGGGTTCAAACCCCGGCTCGCACCTCTGCGTTTTTCGGAATTCATGTGCGAAATTACATTTGAAATTTACCACGAGCTTTACAGTGAAGGAAAACATCGCGAGAAAACCTGCACAAACCTGCGAAGCAATTCAATGGTCTGTGTGAAGTTCCCAATCCGCACTGGGCCCGCGTGGCTACAGAGTGGAACTCACTACAGAGGGACCGCTACATTCAGTGCCCTACAACCACTCTACATGCTGGTTCTTCGAACCACTTTTGTTTTTCGTTTTCTTGGATTGGTTTCGAACACAATATAGAAAGACAGGTTTTGTTCGAAATTTAGGCGTCAAAACAAAAGCAAATCGAAAATAAAAGCACCAAACTTTGAGAATCCGCAGAGCGAGGCGCCTTTCATCCTAAGTTTACACAGTAAGTTTACAATAAACTATGCTCATTGATAAATTTATAACCGTCCGTATACTGTATCTGTGGTTGAAACGTTTTATTTATTCAAAAGCAATAGAAACTTTATTTTCTCGTGGAACGACCCGCGCGGAGAACTTTGTAAAATATCTAAGAAATGAATTTTTACTTCTATATTTCCTTGGCTTTGCGAGGAAATCTCGATCGAGGTATAACTTGGCTACCCTTGGTATTATTTATTGGTGTCTTAGAAAAATGAAACAGAACGAAAGTTCCATATAACGTTTAAGTTTGAAACTAACTTTAATTTATGTTACATTTAAATCGCAATTTCTAAAAAAAAACGGATATTCCCAAAAATTACATCGTGATCTTTTTCACGCCAAATTTCATGTCTTTAAAGCTAGCGGTTGTTTTTGAATATATTTATACTTGATCCTATGGGAATATCGGGATAAATGAATAATAAAAACACACTTACTCGTAGATTATTTAATCGAAATACCTATGGGGAAGTGCTGCCAAAACTAACTTACGCTAACAAAAATTACAAAGATCTCAAACAAATCAATAAAGACCCTATTTAAATATGACTACAGAATCAACACCCAATTACTATACAAGAAAGTAGAACTGTTCAACCTAAGACAGCTATAGGTACACATACTCAACATGCATTTTCGTAAAAAAAGATCGTAACAATTAAAATACATTCAGACATCTCTTTCACACAACGAAAATTCAAACACTGTTTAAGAAATACAAATAAGTTAAAACTGCAAAAAATAGAACGGGCTACGGTAATAGTAGCATAATGTATAAGGGGGCTCGAATTTATAATGAATTACCAAATAATAATGTGAAAGATTGTGAGTCGCTCAGTATATTTAAAACCAAAATGAAACAACACATTCATAACACTGTATAACTTTTACAAATCTCCAACGGTCATGCTGAAATGTTTAATTTTAAGGAATTATATTTATTATGTAAGCTCATTTTAAGTGAACTGTACTGTTCTTATGAGTAAATAAAGCATCTCTAAACCTAAATAGTTGCAATGTCATTATGTTATTCTTTAATTCCAGGTACCTCCATACCAAATTGCAGAGTTTCCGCTGAACAGTTATGAATAAATTATTCACAGACGGAATCGCGGGCAAAAGCTCCTCATAAAAACTATTAGTACGGAACCTCACATTGCGCAGGACACGACACACACTTGGTCGGTTTTGTGTTCTCTTGAGTAGTTATCAGTGGGACCAGTTTGTGACCGTGATTACAGAATAAGTAATAGTACCAGTACCGTGATACGTAATTTTTAGTTGTTTTTTTCTACTTTGGATAATAATCTCACGAATAAATGTTTTTTCGTTCTCTTTCTTCTTTTCTATCTTCATTGACGTTGTTAAAGAGCAACCACGCAAAATTTTACGTATGAAGACTACCCAAGTGGTTAAGATTTTGAGATTTAACATGAATCCCTTGGATATATTGGGTTAATTAAAATTTCTTAATTTCTCACTTTTTAGTGATTTGTAGCCAAAGTACATCTCACAACGATTCTATTAGGCCGTATTAAGTTGCCTACCTTCGGGCTTCAGCATCAGATCAGTTCGAAAGAATCATTAGGGGGGGAAGAAGTCCAGTTCTTCAGTAGTCGTAAATTTTTGAGCTGTCACGATTTTTCCTTTATAGCTTTAATTTGAAAAAATAAATAGGGTCGGGTTTTTCATTTCTTTATCACTCTGCACTTTGTTTGTTTAATAACGGAGTCAGGAAGAATAAAGAAGTCAGGATAGATAGGATAGCATTTTTTTTTTCAAGTCCAGTGCAGTAATGAAACGCAAATCAAATTGAAGGAAACGTCATATAAACGTCAATGCCAAGTGTCACTGTGTCAGGTGTTCGCAATATTTTTATTGCGATGTGCGTATAATGTGAATTTTTACATAAAAATATCAACGTTTTGTACAATATTCTGTGATTATATGTGCTTTTAGTGAATAAACTGTAGAATTTAGCTTATAATTAGTACATTTTGTAAGGATTTGCCGTATTTTGATAACGCGGAAGCGACAATACTAATTGGTCTTTTTTGCAATCACATTTTCTGTCGTTAGGGCGATTGTAGAATCGTAAATAATGGATTACGTGACAGCTTTAAAGATTCTAGTGATCGGGGAGAGCGGTGTAGGTAAATCTAGGTAAGTTAAATACAGTTTTTCTTAGCTTTTAGTACACAAAGAACATCTGATTCTCTAAACTAGCACAAGGAAATCATGAGTCATGATATCAGTAAAAGGTACTTTATTCATCAAATTTTATTTCATCATAATTTCGTGCTTGTGTTTTCTTGTCTAGTACCTACTTGAAAAAGTTGGACCATGTTAACTGGTAGTTAGCCATATTTTTTCCTTTGTGACACAAAAATGAACAAGTTAGTTTTTGTGTCACAAAGGAAGAATAAATCATTAATTTTATTACCAGTGTTATGTGCCATTATTTTTCAACTCCAAACAAAAATGCTGAAGTTATATCATATCTCTTGCCCGCAGTATCATTCTTGCATTCACAACGGGTGACTACAATGCATCATTCCCGGCCACAATCGGAGTTGACTATAAATGTAAGATTATGGAGGTGAACGGAGTGAAAGTGAAGCTTGGTATATGGGACACAGCGGGCCAGGAGAGATATAGAACATTGACCTCCAGTTTCTACAGGTAAAGACACTTATGGCTTCTGGAAATATTTATGGGTTAAGGTGAACAATAAGTTTTGGTAAAAATTTAATTTTTAGTACAAGCTTTTTTTGCTGACTGTACTTGCATTGTCACCCAAGCTACATTTGCATACCAAATTTCAAGTCAATGCCATTAACTGTTGAAGAGCGGTCCTGTGGAGACGATCCTGGCCGGGCTACCAGAATGTCACTACCAGATTATTTTACTGTCATGCAATTTACATAAGCATACCAAATTTCAAGTCAATCCAACTACTGGAAGTTGGTCGAATTTAACTTGCAAGATTTGATTACAGACAGACAGACAGACAACGGGACAGGTGAAACTAAATAAAAGCTTGTAAAAAGGGCTTTAATCATAATTTTTTACTTTAAGTGTAGTCACACCTCGAAAAACTTACAGAAACCTAGCCTATTGTTATCCAATAGAATAAAATTGAATTCACAATACAAAATTACCTACAGGTAGGTAAATAGTGTACGTAAATTACTGTGACATGCAGTTGCTAATAAAGCATTTTATATCTTAGGTCATACCTACTTAATTAGGTATGTTGTAAAGGTTGAAGCTGTTTTTTTATATGACAGGGCAAAACGAGCAGGTGGTCACCTGATCGAAAGCAATCATGGACATCCGTAACATAAGTTGAGATATGGATGTGTTGCTGGCCCTTTGAGAAAAGAGTGTTATAATAGACAACTTCAATATGACTCACATTAATCTCCAATTCTACATAATTCTGAATAGATTATCAAATCAAAAGAACACATGATGGTGACACATTGTTTCATTTTACTCATAGTATAGTAGTCCGCTGCTAAGAAGTCAATCCTGACACCTGTCATCCTGGTACTAAATACGTCAATGTTTATGTTTTTTGACATATTCAGTATGGAAGTAACATATGTCAGAATTGACTTCTTAATGGCGGACTACTACAACAATATTTTTTTTACAGAGAAGCTCATGGAGCTATATTGGTATATGATGTATCGGAACCAAAGACTCTAGCTAAACTAAAAGAGTGGGTCGAAGAATTGCAAGTCTACTCCACTAAGAAGAACATTGTCTGTCTAGTTGTTGGAAATAAAATTGACAAGGTTAGTATTGGATGAATCCAAAAAACATCAATTATTAAGCAATTCATATATCGTCCCCTTACGACCAGAATCGCTTAAAGTCACTTTTGGGCAAAACTGAGTTAAATATATCGTTAGAATGTACTTTCCAAGATCTACATGCTGTTGAAACCCGTTTTACTGTACGATACTCCAATACCGAGTTACGTTTTTCTTAAGCTCACTTAAAGCCGATTTTTAAGAAAATCAACACCCAAAAACAACTACGCGTTGGTTAAACAGCATTTTTTTTTATTTTACAACAGCAAAAATATTTTAATGTCAAACAAGCGATTTTTGAATGTTAAGATTTCAATAAAAATGCAATTTGAGTACTGCCTAAAAGTGCTAAAATAATGTTAGTAGGTTTCGCCTGTTGAGCATTACTTTATATTTCAATTATTGCAACAGCGAAAACAAACTAAATATAATATAGGCGATATTGCTTGTAACAATGTTTGCTTCGACCATAAGAAGCGCTACAGCCAAAATCGCTTAAGTATCGCTTAGACGTTTCGCGCTGTATTGTAAAGTAGTGTGCACTTTGTGTAGGCTAGCTTAGTCGGTTCGTACACGCTTGAAAGCACGATTCATAATAAGTAATTTTTAAAAACTTATTTAGGTAATTATAGATCTGTTCACTAACGAAAGTCTGCCCCTCCACATTCTATAATTGTAATTGTACCTAAACGTATCCGTACGACAAGTCTATGTGTGCGTAGCTCGAACTTGTCCTCGTGGCTTCAGTCGCAAGCGTACCGTCAGTCACGCACACTAAGACTAAGACAATGTGTAAGTACTTAAGAGGTTTTCTCGTGTACATTAATAATTAGCTGTGGAGGGGGCTTCGTGAGTGAACAGATCAATGTATAACAGCGATTCACTTGCCGTAATTTAACAGTGTTTTTCTTTCAGGTGACGATAAGGAGCATGGATATTCAGGTTTCGATGAACTAAATAAGCCGCGTATCCACTAGAGGCAGCCTCGGGCCGAGCGGCTGCCTCGCTCCGAGGCCGCGCAAGTGGAGACGCTGCCAAAGGCACGGCTCAGACTGAGGCTCCTTTGAGCACGGTCAAAAAACCGACAAAATATGGCTCGGCTCGCGGTGCTCGGCCTGAGGCTGCTCTAATGGATACGCGGCTATAGAAAAACATATAACCAGATCAACAGACCGTCAAAATGAACCGTGATTGTCATTTAGATAACCTACTTATTTACTACTTCGTATCGTAGGTACGTCGTATCAATGAAAAGCTTATCACGGCATAAAACATTTACGTAGTCACACATTTTCATTGTTCTTGGCTTAGGTAATATTAATTATCCATGGCTGGTTTGAGTAGCCACAGCTAAGACAAGCAGTGATGAAGAAGAAGACTGATGATTATTACCATTAAGGTTATTTTTCATCACTGCTTGTCTCAGCTGTGACTACGTCCGGCACACGCTCAATAACGTCTTCATCACAGGCCAGTGCAACCAGCCATGGTGAATCTCCGGTATAACATTTTTTTTGTAAAAAGTCATTAAATTTTTTTTTTTTTAGCTGCGCTTATTGGCAGTGGATTAGTGTATAGCTTTTTAATGCAGGTAGTTTAAATTCCTCTACTGAAAGAGGTTCAACAGAGTTTGGATTCGATTTTCTGTTGCCTTGTCTTGTTCGACGGTTGGTTTGCAAAGTTACAGGCCTGGTATCAAAACTCAAAAAGTCAGACGACATGTCGTAATTGATAAAAATATTACCTATACAAATATTAAGCCAAGAACAATGAAAATGTGTGACAACGTAAATGTTTTATGCCGTGATAAGCTATTAATTGATACGACGTACCTACGATACGAAGTAGTAAATATAGTAGGTATCTAAATGACACTCGCGGTTCAGTTCGACGGTCTGCTGGATCTGGTTATACCTATGTTTTTCTATTTAGTTCATCAAAACCTGAATATCCATGCTCGTTATCGTTTTGATGAAGAAGAAGACTGATGGTTATTACCATTACGGTTCCTTTTTCATGACTGTTTGAGTGGTTACCTTGAGAGGTGGTGGTGGCCTTGAGACGCTAAATGCCTTTTTATTAAAATGTTTGAATAAAATATGTTTTTTGTTGTATGCATGTAATCAAAAGTTCCATAATTAAATGTATTAAGCAGCACATATGATATTAAAGGAATAACGTAATATATCTCACATATACTAGAAATATACTACTATATTTAAGACTTTAGCTCGCTAGTTTTCATTTATTTATATTTTTGGGCTATTTGGTACCTATTTGTTGAAATAGATTGATGGAACTCTTTCGAAAAATACAAGTTATATGTCTTTGAATGATAAAACAAAACAGAATAATGCTACATTGCATATAAGATAGAAAAACAGAAAAAAAGCCTAGAGTCAAAACATCTTAGAAATATTTTGCACTTTTAAGCGCGCTTAAGAGGTAAATTCCGATTTGTTTACAGCCAATACCTCTTATTTGCGCTGAGACTTAACTAAAAACTTAAATTGTATAAAACATGTAAGCATTTTAACACTGTATTCGGCGAAAAATGCTTCAATTATGGACTTAAAATGATAGTTTATCCAATATATCTGCGTAAACTTGCTAGTTTAGAAGATAAAAAAAAACGTGTCTACAGGCAAAATCGCTTATCTGCAGTACCTTTTGAAGAAAAGCCCTATTTTAACCTACTCGGCGCGAGTATAGAGTAAATAACATAGCCCTATCCTATTAAGGGATAAATTATCTAAATAGAAACACAGAGATGTTTTTAGTATAACTAGCTTTTATAGGTTTTTAGAGCATGCAAACCTTTAAATGCGTTTTTCTCGAAACTACATTTCATGCAGATAAGCGATTCTGGTTGTAAGGGGACGATATCTGTATCCTTACTAATTCCTGTCTGTCTATATGATAGTTTTTGTCACAAAAAATGTAATAAAAATGTAATTTGGGCTCCACAGAAAACCAGCGTTACTGCACATATTGTGCGGCAACACATGCTGAGTGGAGACCCTTTTTGGTATCCTGCCGTGTCACCTAGTAACATAGTTTTAGTGCTAGTTCTAGTCTTAGTTTTAGGTGGTACTTTTTGGAGCCAAAATAAACTTTTCTTTCTTTCTTTCTTTCTAATACTTCCCACAGGTTAGCGATGAAGAAATGCTTGTCAGATGAATTCACAGGCAAAACCTAGTTAAAAATAAAAAAAAACATTGTCATCACATCAGCCTTAGGATGCCCACTGTGTTGGACATGCATGCCCCATGAAGATTCAGTTGCTTCGGTTGGAAACAGCCTGCATCCACTGTGAACTAGCCTTATTGTCCAACAAACTCTGAATAACAATGTTTTCACCACTTCTTTCTATCATATATTTAGACGACCAGATGGCCTAGTGGTTAGAGAGCCTGACTACGAAGCTTGAGGTCCCGGGTTCGATTCCCGTGTCGGGGCAGATATTTGTATGAAAAATATGAATGTTTGTTCTCGGGTCTTGGGTGTTAACTATGTATTTAAGTATGTATCTATCTATATAATTATATTTATCCGTTGCTTAGTACCCATAACACAAGCTTTGCTAAGCTTACTTTGGGACTAGGTCAATTGGTGTGAATTGTCCCGTAATATTATTTAATTATTTATTTATATAGTACTAGCTTTTGCCCGCGACTTCGTCCGCGTGGAATAGTAACTTTGGAAGTATTTAAAATTTATTTAGGATCCCTATTTGCCAATAATAGCACATATAAACTCTACGGTTTACTGAAAATAATCTATTTGTTTGAAATTCCTTAAGAACTTTCATCCCCATATTTTCAAGTAAACAGGTCGAAATTTGAAAACAAATGTTTTTTAGGGTTCCGTAGCTGAAAAGGAAAAAATGGAACCCTTATAGGATCACTTTGCTGTCCGTCCGTCCGTCTGTCTGTCAAGACCCTTTATCTCCTAAACGCGCGGAGTATCGGTATCGAGTTGAAATTGAAACCGTAAACTCAGGTCAATAGTCCCGAAAGCTGTGAAAAATCAAACTTCTAAGTCAAGGCAATCAAAAGCTACAGTCATTAAAAAGGTATTTCCATGTAAATCGCCTTAACAGAAAAAGTTATAGGGTACTTCCAGAAAAATAATTGTAATAATTGTATTTTTTTCTATGTGTACCTATCTGTTTCTGTATCGCTTACTATGTCTGGTGTACAATAAAGAGTCTTTGTATTGTAGGTATTGTAAATAAGAAAAATCTGAAAATTATAGTTTTTCATGTCTGACTGTCTATGTCAATAAGCCATCTAAAATGACCCACATTGCGAACATTTTGCTTGAGCTTAGAAGGCTCTGCTAACACTGCATGATCTCCTCTACTAACATCACCTCTCGCAGGTAAAATTTTTTGAACAAATATCTATTTATCGCTTATCACGTGCCCAAATGCCAAGTTTCATAAAGAACCATCGATTTATCTTCGACAATGACGATCTTTCATATTCATTCCCCTATTTCACCCCCTCACAGGAGAGTTTTAAAAAACGCGCGAATAAATATCTATTTATCTCTTATCACGTGCCGAAATGGCAAGTTCATCATCGATAATGACGACCTTCCATATAAATTTTCATTCCCTATTTCACCCCCTCGCAGGTCGAATTTTCAAAAAAGCTCAAACAAATATCGATTTATTTCTTATTAAGTGCCTAAATGCCAAGTTTCATGGTTTTATCTTCGACAGCGACGAACTTCCACCTTATTAACTTCATCCCCTATTTCAACCCCTTAAAGCCTCCTTTTTGGCGATAAAAGATAGCCTATAGTCTTCCTAAGGTCTATTCTATCTCTGTACCAAATTTCATCAAAATCGGTTCAGCGGTTAGGCGTGAAAGCGTAACAGACAGACAGAGTTACTTTCGCATTTATAATATTATAAGTATATTAGTATTATAAGTATATAAGTATCTTATTAAGTGCCTAAATGCCAAGTTTAATGATTTTATCTTCGACAGCGACGAACTTCCACCTTATTAACTTTCATCCCCTATTTCAACCCTTAAAGCCTCCTTTTCGCGATAAAAGATAGCCTATGTTCTTTCCCAAGGTCTATTCTATCTCTGTACCAAATTTCATCAAAATCGGTTCAGCGGTTTAGGCGTGAAAGCGTAACAGACAGACAGACAGACAGACAGAGTTACTTTCGCATTTATAATATTAGTATGGATAGTATGGATAAGATAAGGTAGAAAGAGATAGTCAATCCGATCGCGAATGTCAACGCGTTAGACAATACGGCCTTAGGTCATCTGCCCCTCTCGTTGGTGGACGTCCTATGCTGCGGTTCCCGATCTGCAATAAAAAAATAATGTCTTATTTTTTTGCAGCCTCGTCAAGTGACCAGAGAGGCTGGTCAGGAGTTTGCACAAAAGCACAGGATGCTCTTCATTGAGAGCAGTGCCAAGACCCAAGAGGGAATCAGCTTAGCGTTTGAAGAGCTGGTGCAGAAGGTAAGCAGTGTTGGTTCAGTTTCAGGATCGGTACAATTCGCAATAAATAAAAATAAATTATCCATCTGTATTTTTTTCTATTTTTTTTTGGGGCTTAAGTGCACCTGTGTGACTTGCCAGCCTCATTAAAAGACCCGATGGCCACATTCATCAGACACTCCATCTGTTATATATACACTTTCATGAACTAAACGTTTTTAGGTGTAGTTTTTTTTTTATAATTCGCTGCCTGAACTGGAAATTGAACCAGCCAAGTGGTAAAAAAGTTGTTATTTAAGGACTCAATCATGAGGATTTTTTTTTTTAAATAATGTTTTAAAAATAAAAGTAAGTGTTATAAGCATTTGCATAAGCTTTGCTTGGTTTGGAACTAGGTCAATTGGTGTCAATATCAATTTTTTTATTTTTTTTATTTAATTTTTACAATTACACAGTGTATACATGACACAATTTTCGCCAAACTGCATGACAGTAATATAAATATCATGGTACATACGAGTATTTAGTTATTTATTTTTATTTTACATATATTTTCAGGAAAGTTATTATTGGTGTTTATTTGCCATTTTAGTGGGTATGATTTGGTAGTTATAGTGGGTAGGGAATTGTACAAAATCTTTTGAACACAATTAATTTTTATTTAATCAAGATTAAAAAAAAAACTTATTTCAGATCACAAGAATACATTTTTTTTTTGTCAGGAATATTTAAGATATGTATGCACCTACTTTCCCTCCAAGTAGCATAGGCGTGAGACAGTGTACCCAGCATAACATATAATTTTGATTGTCTTCATAGATAATCGAGACGCCAGGCCTCTGGGAGTCCAATCCTTCGTCATCCAACATACGCATAGGAAACGAGGAGCGACGGGAAGAACAATCGTCGTGCTATGACTACACTTGTACCATCTAAACCACTATGTCTTTGTCATACAATTTTAAAGTACCATTTATAAAATACGTCACCTAATTTTGGGTATTTTTAAAACCATTGTCACACTTTTAGCACGTCTCGGAAACGTTATTTAAAATTTAACGTTTTAACGGTTCTTTGTGCATTTCTTTCGGAAATACAAAGAAACTAGAACTAAATCGACGTTTTAAAAAACTTGTTTAATTTGTTGTCTATCTACTGACGCAAATTTAGTTTTGCAATTCTGTTTTTTTTTTTCAGTCTAACAGTAGGTAGGTACCGTTGGGCGCGAACGCATCGAAGAGCTAAAAAGACGGTTAAATTTAATTTTGTTTGTGTGACGTATTTTTATGAATGACCATCAAAGTTACTTTTGAAATCTTTCAATCAAAAAAAAAATATTTTGACATGTATGTTCTGGATTGACAGCTGTCAAATTTTCATATTTAATACAAATGCGTCTGAATTGTGTCTATTTGTACAAAATGCTAAATAAATGCACTAATTTAAGGTTTTGTTGTGTGGTATTTTTAAATGGGATCGTTTTAATTTTATACCTACTATATTCACGATTTAATATATTCGGTACAGTTGCTAGCAATCATCATCATCATCCATCATCATCAACATATGTTCCGTTATAAAATGTATTGTGGGTGAAATGCTGCCTACAGTTTGATAGGCCCCTGTTCAAACCCAAAGAAGTTTTAAAAGTGAATTAAAAATCAGAATTTTATACCTAGATCAGCGTTTCTTAACCTGTGGTCCGCGGACCCTGGGTCCACGAGTATGTGTATGGGGGTCCGCCGTCTTATCTATAGACATTTGAATTAATAAAATTGACCTAATTTATTCCTGTTTTTATTAAGTTGGTCCTTGAAATCATGCTTGATTGTCTAGGGGTCGCGGACTGAAAAAGGTTAAGAAACGCTGACCTAGATAATTATTGGGTAGAGATAATTCGAAATCGACATGTTCACAAAGTTTATATATTATTTAAAAGCGACTGGATGACCTAACGATGTTGTTTTCATTATAAGAATATTGAAGCTTGGTAATTGTAATAAAAAATTGACATGAGCAGCTTCCTTTAACCCTTTGAACGCCAAGAACACCTAAAGGTGTCATGTGCGGTTGTGTTAGCCACGTCAGCAACGCCTAAAGGTATCGAGGCTAAGGTGTACTTCGATCATGAATAAAATCAATTGGGATTTTATTTTTATTTTTAGTCGATCATTTGAGATTTTAAATTATGGCGCGCAATAGTAGGTATTTGGCGGGGACTGATTACTAAATTCAAATTGAAAGGCTGGTATACCTAACAGACTTCAGTTCCAGTGATTCTTGAATAACAATGAAATCAAGACCTCTTAATATTGGATTATGATTGGTTATTTGGAGTCTTTTTGTATTTTTTATTTCAACTCCAATTTGTTATTTTACGGTAAAAATTTGGATTCGTGTTTTTTTTTTGTTATTTTCGATATGGTCTTAATATGGACTATTGGAACGCGTCTACCTACAGCTACTATACATTTAAAAGCGAGAGTGGCTTATAAGTGTTAAGATTATTTCTAGCATTTATCATGCATATAAGCTTTGTGATGATGGGACTGGGCAGGCCACGTCAGCCGTATGGAACCCATAGGTGGGCTGAAATAGCCACAGACTGGATACCAAAAATGGACTTCGGCGGCGTGGCAGACCAAGGCGTCGATGGCGGGACGATCTGGACGCCTTTCTTCGCAGCTTTTTTTTTTTTTTTTTTTATTCGACTGGATGGCAAACGAGCAAGTGGGTCTCCTGATGGTAAGAGATCACCACCGCCATAGACTACTGCAACACCAGGGTATTGCAGATGCGTTGCCAACCTAGAGCCTAAGATGGAATACCTAAGTGCCAGTTATTTCACCGGCTTCTTACTCTCCACGCCGAAACACAACAGTGCAAGCACTGCTGCTTCACGGCAGGATAGCGAGTAAGATGGTGGTAGCAATCCGGGCGGACCTTGCACAAGGTCCTACCACCTGCAGCTGGTCAGAGATCGCCCAAGAAAGGGTAGAGTGGAGGACATGGGGGGAGGCCTTTGCCCAGCAGTGGGACACCTCTACAGGCTTCTAAATAATAATAATAATAAGCTTTGTATAGCTTGTAGCTTTTTTCTGCATACCTACCTATAATCCGATAAGGCGGCGTTTCCACCAGAGATGAATGAGGTAACAAAGCGGTGCGAAGGGCTGTGTCTACCACAGATGTGCGAGGTGTTCAGAAGTCAATGTCCTGTATGTACTTCACTTTTTCATACGTCTACGCTCGGCGGTCGCTGTATATAATTGTCATTATGGCTTATGTTATGAACCAAAAACCTATCGTGGTAGTGCACTCGTATCTAGTTGTTTAATTTATTGTTGAGAATGTAACGGGAAGAATGAAAATATAAATTAATAACTAAAAATATTTTAATTTTAATGTCACAGAAAATATCTTGCGACGATTTCGTTATTGGCGAAATTCACGATTATTTAATTGAAACAATCGTCCACTGAACAGTTATACTTAATAACTTTTTTTGTTGCTCCATTATTGCACAAAAAAGTTCACAGACGCGTGTCTCAAACGGATGGCACTCGCGCTCGCACTGGTCCCAAGCGGTCCGAGATATCGTGTCCGTGAGCAGTGTCTATGTTGCGTTGCTCGAGCGCACTTGTAGGGAGATTGATTTCTGAACTATCTGTGTTTTGTGGTGCGGTGAAAGGGGGGAGCTAGCTCAACTAGTGACTGAGTTGTAAGTACCCTAGTTAGTTACCTCCTTCGCACACATTTGCACGCATCTTTCCGTTGCTTTTTATGTACAAAAACCCGCTCCGCTGAGTATTATCCACTAGCGCTGCGCTGAGCAAATAGCGTTTCTATTGGGCATGGTCAAACACATTCCTCGTCACGCATCCTCGCACTCTGGTGGATCGCAGCCTTTTCATGCGCTAGGAAATGCGTCAAAACTATCGCAGGGCTACTACGAAACTCGAAGTTCGTATCGT